>NW_027513779.1:0-138351 GCF_048772815.1 Callospermophilus lateralis
GAAGCTTGGCACAACTTTTGAAATGAAAGTGTCTATTGGGCAGTCTCTGTTGGGGTACTTCAAGAGGAAACAAACCATAGACATAGAACTTAGAACTACTTTATTTTGTCAAGTTTCAAGGAGCTCGCACAAACCGTGTTTGATTCAGAGTTCCAAACACATCTATCTATATATGAGAAAACAGAGTGAAACGTAAAAACTCAAACTGTTACTGGTAACGAATGCTTCATCCTAGAAGAGTGAATTTTGGGCAGCTAAGAAGACTTAGTGAACTGATCATTACCACAAGAATCATCAGGATCGGATGAAAAAATATTTGCCGACTATTCAGAAAACCAGTTTTTTTTTGGAAGCTTGGCACACCTTTCCAATGAAAGTGTCTTACGCAGTCTCTGCTTGTGGCTACTTCAAGAGAAAACAAACCATAGAGACAGAACTTAGAACTACTTTATTTTGTCAAGTTTCAAGAAACTAGCACAAACCGTGTTTGATTTAGACTTCCAAACACATCTTTCTATATAGGAGGAAATAGAGTGAAACCTAAAAATTCAAAGTGTCACTGGAAACGAATGCTTCAAGCAAAAAGAATGAAAATTGGGCAGCTAAGTGGACTATTGAATTGATCATTACCACAGAGAATCATGAAGATTGGTGAAAAAAAAAATTGCCGAGATTTCAGAAACCAGTACTTTTTTGGAAGCTTGACACACCTTTGAAATAAAAGTGTCCTTCGGCAGTCTCTGCTTGGGGTAATTCAAGAGGAAACAAACCACAAAGACAGAACTCAGAACTACTTTATTTTGTCAAGTTTCAAGGAGCTAGCACAAACCGTGTTTGATTTAGACTTCCAAACACATCTATCTATATAGGAGGAAATAGAGTGAAACCTAAAAATTCAGTGTTACTGGAAACGAACGCTTCATGCAAGAAGAGTGAAAATTGGGCATCTAACTGGACTTAGTGAACTGATCATTACCACAGAGATTCATGTATATTGAGTGAAAAATATTTGCAGAGATTTCAGAAATCCAGTAGTTTTTTGGAAGCTTGGCACACCTTTGAAATGAAAGTGTCTTTCGGCAGTCTCTGTTGGGGTACTACAAGAGGAAACAAACCGTAGACATGGAACTTAGAACTACTTTATTTTGTCAAGTTTCAAGAATCCAGCACAAACCCTGTTTGATTCAGAGTTCCAAACACATCTATCTATATGGGAGAAAAAAGAGTGAAACGTAAAAACTCAAACGGTTACTGGTAACGAACGCTTTCTCCTAGAAGAGTGAATATTGGGCAGCTAAGTGGACTTAGTGAACTGATCATTACCACAAGAATCATCAGGATCGGATGAAAAAATATTTGCCGACTATTCAGAAAACCAGTAGTTTTTTGGAAGCTTAGCACACCTTCCAATGAAAGTGTCTTACGCAGTCTCTGCTTGTGGCTACTTCAAGAGAAAACAAACCATAGAGACAGAACTTAGAAACTACTTTATTTTGTCAAGTTTAAAGAAGCTAGCACAAACCGTGTTTGATTTAGACTTCCAAACACATCTTTCTATATAGGAGGAAATAGAGTGAAACCTAAAAATTCAAAGTGTCACTGGAAACGAACGCTTCAAGCAAGAAGAATGAAAATTGGGCAGCTAAGTGGACTTATTGAATTGATCATTAAAACAGAGAATCATGAAGATTGGGAGAAAAAAATTTGCCGAGATTTCAGAAAACCAGTACTTTTTTGGAAGCTTGACACACCTTTGAAATGAAAGTGTCTTTCGGCAGTCTCTGCTTGGGGTAATTCAAGAGGAAACAAACCACAAAGACAGAACTTAGAACTGCTTTATTTTGTCAAGTTTCAAGGAGCTAGCACAAACCGTGTTTGATTCAGAGTTCTAAACACATCTATCTATATAGGAGGAAATAGAGTCAAACCTAAAAATTCGAAGTGCTACTGGAAACGCACGCTTCAAGGAAGAAGAGTGAAAATTGGGCAGCTAAGTGGAGTTAGTGAACTGATCATTACCACAGAGAATCATCTAGATTGGGTGCAAAAATATTTGCTGACATTTCAGAAATCCAGCAGTGTTTTGGAAGCTTGGCACACCTTTGAAATGAAAGTGTCTTTCGGCAGTCTCTGTTGGGGTACTACAAGAGGAAACAAACCATAGAGATAGAACTTAGAACTACTTTATTTTGTCAAGTTTCAAGGAGCTAGCACAAACCGTGTTTGATTCAGAGTTCCAAACACATCTTTCTATATGGGAGAAAACAGAGTGAAACGTAAAAATTCAAACTGTTCCTGTTAACGAACGCTTCATCCTAGAAGAGTGAATATTGGGCAGCTAAGTGAACTTAGTGAACTGATTCTTTACCACAAGAATCATCAGGATCGGATGAAAAAATATTTGCCGACTATTCAGAAAACCAGTAGTTTTTTGGAAGCTTGGCACACCTTTCCAATGAAAGTGTCTTACCCAGTCTCTGCTTGTGGCTACTTCGTGAGGAAACAAACAATAGAGACAGAACTTAGAACTACTTTATTTTGTCAAATTTCAAGGAGCTAGCACAAACCGTGTTTGATTTAGACTTCCAAACACATCTATCTATATAGGAGGAAATAGAGTGAAACCTAAAAATTCGAAGTGTTACTGGAAACGAACGCTTCAAGCAAGAAGAGTGAAAATTGGGCAGCTAAGTGGACTTAGTGAACTGATCATTACCACAGAGAATCATCTAGATAGGATGAAAAAATATTTGCCGGATTCCAGAAATCAGTAGTTTTATGGAAGCTTGGCCACACCTTTGAAATGAAAGTGTCTATTGGCAGTCTCTGTTGGGGTACTTCAAGATTAAACAAACCATAGACATAGAACTTAGAACTACTTTATTTTGTCAAGTTTCAAGGAGCTAGCACAAACCGTGTTTGATTCAGAGTTCCAAACACATCTATCTATATGGGAGAAAACAGAGTGAAACGTAAAAACTCAAACTGTTACTGGTAACGAATGCTTCATCCTAGAAGAGTGAATTTTGGGCAGCTAAGAAGACTTAGTGAACTGATCATTACACAAGAATCATCAGGATCGGATGAAAAAATATTTGCCGACTATTCAGAAAACCAGTAGTTTTTTGGAAGCTTGGCACACCTTTCCAATGAAAGTGTCTTACGCAGTCTCTGCTTGTGGCTACTTCAAGAGAAAACAAACCATAGAGACAGAACTTAGAACTACTTTATTTTGTCAAGTTTCAAGAAGCTAGCACAAACCGTGTTTGATTTAGACTTCCAAACACATCTTTCTATAGAGGAGGAAATTGAGTGAAACCTAAAAATTCAAAGTGTCACTGGAAACGAATGCTTCAAGCAAAAAGAATGAAAATTGGGCAGCTAAGTGGACTTATTCAATTGATCATTACCACAGAGAATCATGAAGATTGGGTTAAAAAAAATTTGCCGAGATTTCAGAAAACCAGTACTTTTTTGGAAGCTTGACACACCTTTGAAATGAAAGTGTCTTTCGTCAGTCTCTGCTTGGGGTAATTCAAGAGGAAACAAACCACAAAGAGAGAACTTAGAACTACTTTATTTTGTCAAGTTTCAAGGAGCTAGCACAAACCGTGTTTGATTCAGAGTTCCAAACACATCATTCTATATGGGAGAAAACAGAGTGAAACGTAAAAACTCAAACTGTTACTGGTAACGAACGCTTCATCCTAGAAGAGTGAATATTGGGCAGCTAAGTGGACTTAGTGAACTGATCATTACCACAAGAATCATCAGGATCGGATGAAAAAATATTTGCCGACTATTCAGAAAACCAGTACATCTTTGGAAGCTTGGCCACCTTTCCAATGAAAGTGTCTACGCAGTCTCTGCTTGTGGCTACTTCAAGAGGAAACAAACCATAAAGACAGAACTTAGAACTACTTTATTTTGTGAAGTTTCAAAAAGATAGCACAAACCGTGTTTGATTTAGAGTTCCAAACACATCTATCTATATAGGAGAAAAACAGAGTGAAACCTAAAAATTCAAAGTGTCACTGGAAACGAACGCTTCAAGCAAGAAGAATGAAAATTGGGCAGCTAAGTGGACTTATTGAATTGATCATTACCACAGAGAATCATGAAGATTGGGTGAAAAAAAATTTGCCGAGATTTCAGAAAACCAGTACTTTTTTGGGAGCTTAACACACCTTTGAAATGAAAGTGTCTTTTGGCAGTCTCTGCTTGGGGTAATTCAAGAGGAAACAAACCACAAAGACAGAACTCAGAACTACTTTTTTTTGTCAAGTTTTAAGGAGGTAGCACAAACCGTGTTTGATTTAGACTTCCAAACACATCTATCTATATAGGAGGAAAGGGAGTGAAATCTAAAAATTCGAAGTGTTACTGGAAACGAACGCTTCAAGCACGAAGAGTGAAAATTGGGCAGCTAAGTGGACTTAGTGAACTGATCATTACCACAGAGAATCATCTAGATTGGGTGAAAAAATATTTGCGAGATTTCAGAAATCCGGTAGTTTTTTGAAAGCTTGGCACACCTTTGAAATGAAAGTGTCTTTCGGCAGTCTCTGTTGGGGTACTACAAGAGAAAACAAACCATAGACATAGAACTTAGAACTACTTTATTTTGTCAAGTTTCAAGGAGCAAGCACAAACCGTGTTTGATTCAGAGTTCCAAACACATCTATCTATATAAGAGAAAACAGAGTGAAACGTAAAAACTCAAACTGTTACTGGTAACGAACGCTTCATCCTAGAAGTGAATATTGGGCAGCTAAGTGGACTTAGTGAACTGATCATTACCACAAGAATCATCAGGATCAGATGAATTAGTATTTGCCGACTATTCAGAAAACCAGTAGTTTTTTGGAAGCTTGGCAGACCTTTCCAATGAAAGTGTCTTACGCAGTCTCTGTTTGGGGTAATTCAAGAGAAAACAATCCACAGAGACAGAACTTAGAACTACTTTATTGTGTCAAGTTTCAAGGAGCTAGCACAAACCGTGTTTGATTTAGACTTCCAAACACATCTATCTATATAGGAGGAAATAGAGTGAAACCTAAAAATTCGAAGTGTTACTGGAAACGAACGCTTCTAGAAAGAAGAGTGCAAATTTTGCAGCTAAGTGGAGTTAGTGAACTGATCATTACCACAGAGAATCATCTAGATTGGGAGACAAAAATATTTGCCGAGATTTCAGAAATCCAGTAGTTTTTTGGAAGCTTGGCACACGTTTTAAATGAAAGTGTCTTTCGGCAGTCTCTGTTGGGGTACTACAAGAGGAAGCAAACCATAGACATAGAACTTAGAACTACTTTATTTTGTCAAGTTTCAAAAAGGTAGCACAAACCGTGTTTGATTTAGAGTTCCAAACACATCTATCTATATAGGAGAAAACAGAGTGAAACCTAAAAATTGAAAGTGTCACTGGAAACGAACGCTTCAAGCAAGAAGATTAAAAATTGGGCAGCTAAGTGGACTTATTGAATTGATCATTACCACAGAGAATCATGAAGATTGGGTGAAAAAAATTTGCCGAAATTTCAAAAAACCAGTTCTTTTTTGGAAGCTTGGCACACCTTTGAAATGAAAGTGTCTTTGGGCAGTCTCTGCTTGGGGTAATTCAAGAGGAAACAAACCACAAAGACAGAACTCAGAACTACTTTATTTTGTCAAGTTTCAAGGAGGTAGCACAAACCGTGTTTGATTTAGACTTCCAAACACATCTATCTATATAGGAGGAAATAGAGTGAAACCTAAAAATTTGAAGTGTTTCTGGAAACGAACGCTTCAAGCAAGAAGAGTGAAAATTGGGCAGCTAAGTGGAGTTAGTGAACTGATCATTACCACAGAGAATCATCTAGATTGGGTGACAAAAATATTTGCCGAGATTTCAGAAATCCAGTAGTTTTTGGAAGCTTGGCACACCTTTGAAATGAAAGTGTCTTTCGGCAGTCTCTGCTTGGGGTAATACAAGAGGAAACAAACCACAAAGACAGAACTTAGAACTACTTTATTTTGTCAAGTTTCAAGGAGCTAGCACAAACCGTGTTTGATTCAGAGTTCCAAACACATCTATCTATATAGGAGGAAATAGAGTCAAACCTAAAAATTCGAAGTGCTACTGGAAACGCACGCTTCAATCAAGAAGAGTGAAAATTGGGCAGCTAAGTGGAGTTAGTGAACTGATCATTACCACAGAGTATCATCTAGATTGGGTGCAAAAATATTTGCTGACATTTCAGAAATCCAGCAGTGTTTTGGAAGCTTGGCACACCTTTGAAATGAAAGTGTCGTTCGGCAGTCTCTGTTGGGGTACTACAAGAGGAAACAAACCATAGACATAGAACTTAGAACTACTTTATTTTGTCAAGTTTCAAGGAGCTAGCACAAACCGTGTTTGATTCAGAGTTCAAAACACATCTATCTATATGGGAGAAAACAGAGTGAAACGTAAAAACTCAAATTGTTACTGGTAACGAGCGCTTCATCCTAGAAGAGTGAATATTGGGCAGCTAAGTGGACTTAGTGAACTGATCATTACCACAAGAATCATCAGGATCGGATGAAAAAATATTTGCCTACTATTCAGAAAACCAGTAGTTTTTTGAAAGCTTGGCACACCTTTCCAATGAAAGTGTCTTACGCATTCTCTGCTTGTGGCGAATTCAAGAGGAAACAAACCATAGAGACAGAACTTAGAACTACTTTATTTTGTGAAGTTTCAGAAAGCTAGCACACACTGTGTTTGATTTAGAGTTCCAAACACATTTATCTATATACGAGAAAACAGAGTGAAACCTAAAAATTGAATGTGTCACTGGAAAAGAACGCTTCAAGCAAGAAGAATGAAAATTGGGCACCTAAGTGGACTCATTGAATTGATCATTACCACAGAGAATCATGAAGATTGGGTGAAAAAAAATTTGCCGAGATTTCAGAAAAAAAGTTCTTTTTTGGAAGCTTGGCACACCTTTGAAATGAAAGTGTCTTTCGGCCGTCTCTGCTTGGGGTTTTTCAAGAGGAAACAAACCACAAAGACAGAACTCAGAACTACTTTATTTTGTCAAGTTTCAAGGAGCTAGCAAAAACCGTGTTTGATTTAGACTTCCAAATACATCTATCTATATAGGAGGAAATAGAGTGAAACCTAAAAATTCGAAGTGTTACTGGAAACGAACGCTTCAAGCAAGAAGAGTGAAAATTGGGCAGCTAAGTGGACTTAGTGAACTGATCATTACCACAGAGAATCATCTAGATTGGGTGAAAAAATATTTGCCGAGATTCCAGAAATCAGTAGTTTTTTGGAAGCTTGGCACACCTTTGAAATGAAAGTGTCTTTCGGCAGTCTCTGTTGGGGTACTTCAAGAGGAAACAAACCATAGACATAGAACTTAGAACTACTTTATTTTGTCAAGTTTCAAGGAGCTAGCAAAAACCGTGTTTGATTCAGAGTTCCAAACACATCTATCTATATGGGAGAAAACAGGGTGAAACGTAAAATCTCAAACTGTTACTGGTAACGGACGCTTCATCCTATAAGAGTGAATAATGGGCAGGTAAGTGGACTTAGTGAACTGATGTTTACCACAAGAATCATCAGGATCGGATGAAAAAATATTTTCCGACTATTCAGAAAACCAGTAGTTTTTGGAAGCTTGGCATACCTTTCCAAAGAAAGTGTCTTACGCAGTCTCTGCTTGTGGCTACTTCAAGAGGAAACAAACCATAGAGACAGAACTTAGAACTACTTTATTTTGTGAAGTTTCAAAAAGCTAGCACAAACCGTGTTTGATTTAGAGTTCCAAACACATCTATCTATATATGAGAAAACAGAGTGAAACCTAAAAATTCAAAGTGTCACTGGAAACGAACGCTTCAAGCAAGAAGAATGAAAATTGGGCAGCTAAGTGGACTTATTGAATTGATCATTACCTCAGAGAATTATGAAGATTGGGTGAAAAAAAATTTGCCAATATTTCAGAAAACCTGTACTTTTTTGGAAGCTTGGCACACTTTTGGAATGAAAGTGTCTTTCGGCAGTCTCTGCTTGGGGTAATTCAAGAGGAAACAAACCACAAAGACAGAACTTAGAACTACTTTATTTTGTCAAGTTTCAAGGAGCTAACACAAACTGTGTTTGATTCAGAGTTCCAAACACATCTATCTGTACATTAGGAAATAGAGTGAAACCTAAAAATTCGAAGTGTTACTGGATACGAACGCTTCAAGCAAGAAGAGTGAAAATTGGGCAGCAAAGTGGACTTAGTGAACTGACCATTACCACAGAGAATCATCTATATTGGTGAAAAAATATTGGCCGAGATTTCAGAAATCCAGTAGTTTTTTGGAAGCTTGGCACACCTTTGAAATGAAAATGTCTTTCGGCAGTCTCTCTTGGGGTACTACAAGAGGAAACAAACCGTAGACATAGAACTTAGAACTACTTTATTTTGTCAAGTTTCAAGGAGCTAGCACAAACCTTGTTTGATTCAGAGTTCCAAACACATCTATCTATATGGGAGAAAACACAGTGAAACGTAAAAACTCAAACTGTTACTTTTAACAGACGCTTCATCCTAGAAGAGTGAATATTGGGCAGCTAAGTGGACTTAGTGAACTGATCTTTACCACAAGAATCATCAAAATCGGAAGAAAAAATATTTGCCGACTATTCAGAAAACCACTAGTTTTTGGAATCTTGGCACACCTTTCCAATGAAAGTGTCTTACGCAGTTTCTGCTTGTGGCTACTTCAAGAGGAAACAAACCATAGAGACAGAACTTATAACTACTTTATTTTGTGAAGTTTCAAAAAGCTAGCACAAACCGTGTTTGATTTAGTGTTCCAAACACATCTATCTATATAGGAGAAAACAGAGTGAAACCTAAAAATTCAAAGTGTCACTGGAAACGAATGCTTCAAGCAAGAAGAATGAAAATTGGGCAGCTAAGTGGACTTAATGAATTGATCATTACCACAGAGAATCATGAAGATTGGGTGAAAAAAAAATTGCCGAGATTTCTGAAAACCAGTACTTTTTTGGAAGCTTGGCACACCTTTGAAATGAAAGTGTCTTTCGGCAGTCTCTGCTTGGGGAAATTCAAGAGGAAACAAACCACAAAGAAAGAACTTAGAACTACTTTATTTTGTCAAGTTTCAAGGAGCTAGCACAAACCGTGTTTGGTTCAGAGTTGCAAACACATCTATCTATATGGGATAAAACAGAGTGAAAGGTAAAAACTCAAACT
Organism: Callospermophilus lateralis; assembly: GCF_048772815.1. NCBI lineage: Eukaryota > Metazoa > Chordata > Mammalia > Rodentia > Sciuridae > Callospermophilus > Callospermophilus lateralis. The sequence goes on from NW_027513779.1 coordinate 9,249, forward strand.
GTTACTGGTAACGGAGGCTTCATCCTAGAAGAGTGAATATTGGGCAGCTAAGTGGACTTAGTGAACTGATCATTACCACAAGAATCATCAGGATCGGATGAAAAAATATTTGCCGACTATTCAAAAAACCAGTAGTTTTTTGGAAGCTTGGCACACCTTTCCAATGAAAGTGTCTTACGCAGTCTCTGCTTGTGGCTACTTCAAGAGGAAACAAACCATAGAGACAGAACTTAGAACTACTTTATTTTGTGAAGATTCAAAAAGCTAGCACAAACCGTGTTTGATTTAGAGTTCCAAACACATCTATCTATATAGGAGAAAACAGAGTGAAACCTAAAAATTCAAAGTGTCACTGGAAACGAACGCTTCAACAAGAAGAATGAAAATTGCGCAGCTAAGTGGACTTATTGAATTGATCATTACCACAGAGAATCATGAAGATTGGGTGAAAAAAATATTGCCGAGATTTCAGAAAACCAGTACATTTTTGGAAGCTTGGCACACCTTTGAAATGAAAGTGTCTTTCGGCAGTCGCTGCTTGGGGTAATTCAAGAGGAAAAAAACCACAAAGACAGAACTCAGAACTACTATATTTTGTCAAGTTTCAAGGAGCTAGCACAATCTGTGTTTGATTTAGACTTCCAAACACATCTACCTATATAGGTGGAAATAGAGTGAAACCTAAAAATTCAAAGTGTTACTGGAAACGAACGCTTCAAGCAAGAAGAGTGAAAATTGGGAAGCTAAGTGGTCTTAGTGAACTGATCATTACCACTGAGAATCATCTAGATTGAGTGAAAAAATATATGCAGAGATTTCAGAAATCCAGTAGTTTTTTGGAAGCTTGGCACACCTTTGAAATGAAAGTGTCTTTCGGCAGTCTCTGTTGGGGTACTACACGAGGAAACAAACCGTAGACATAGAACTTAGAACTACTTTATTTTGTCAAGTTTCAAGGAGCTAGCACAAACCTTGTTTGATTCAGAGTTCCAAACACATCTATCTATATGGGAGAAAACACACTGAAACGTAAATCTCAAACTGTTACTGGTAACGAACGCTTAATCCTAGAAGAGTGAATATTGGGCAGCTAAGTGGACTTAGTGAACTGATCATTACCACAGAATCATCAGGATCGGATGAAAAAATATTTGCCGACTATTCAGAAAACCAGTAGTTTTTTGGAAGCTTGGCACACCTTTCCAATGAAAGTGTCTTATGCAGTCTCTGCTTGTGGCTACTTCAAAGGAAACAAACCATAAAGACAGAACTTAGAACTACTTTATTTTGTGAAGTTTCAAAAAGCTAGCACACACTGTGTTTGATTTAGAGTTCCAAACACATCTATCTATATAGGAGAAAACAGAGTGAAACCTAAAAATTGAAAGTGTCACTGGAAACGAACGCTTCAAGCAAGAAGATTAAAAATTGGGCAGCTAAGTGGACTTATTGAATTGATCATTACCACAGAGAATCATGAAGATTGGGTGAAAAAAATTTGCCGAAATTTCAAAAAACCAGTTCTTTTTTGGAAGCTTGGCACACCTTTGAAATGAAAGTGTCTTTGGGCAGTCTCTGCTTGGGGTAATTCAAGAGGAAACAAACCACAAAGACAGAACTCAGAACTACTTTATTTTGTCAAGTTTCAAGGAGGTAGCACAAACCGTGTTTGATTTAGACTTCCAAACACATCTATCTATATAGGAGGAAATAGAGTGAAACCTAAAAATTTGAAGTGTTTCTGGAAACGAACGCTTCAAGCAAGAAGAGTGAAAATTGGGCAGCTAAGTGGAGTTAGTGAACTGATCATTACCACAGAGAATCATCTAGATTGGGTGACAAAAATATTTGCCGAGATTTCAGAAATCCAGTAGTTTTTGGAAGCTTGGCACACCTTTGAAATGAAAGTGTCTTTCGGCAGTCTCTGCTTGGGGTAATTCAAGACGAAACAAACCACAAAGACAGAACTCAGAACTACTTTATTTTGTCAAGTTTCAAGGAGCTAGCACAAACCGTGTTTGATTGACTTCCAAACACATCTATCTATATAGGAGGAAATAGAGTGAAACCTAAAAATTCGAAGTGTTACTGGTAACGAACAGTTCAAGCAAGAAGAGTGAAAATTGGGCAGCTAAGTGTACTTAGTGAACTAATCATTACCACAGAGAATCATCAAAATTGGGTGAAAAAATATTTGCCGAGATTTCAGAAATCCAGTAGTTTTTTGGAAGCTTGGCACACCTTTGAAATGAAAGTGTCTTTTCGAAGTCTCTGTTGGGGTACTACAAGAGGAAACAAACCATAGACATAGAACTTAGAACTACTTTATTTTGTCATGTTTCAAGGAGCTAGCAAAAACCGTGTTTGATTCAGAGTTCCAAACACATCTATCTATATGGAAGAAAACAGAGTGAAACGTAAAAACTCAAACTGTTACTGGTAACGGACGCTTCATCTTAGAAGAGTGAATATTGGGCAGCTAAGTGGACTTATTGAATTGATCATTACCACAGAGAATCATGAAGATTGGGTGAAAAAAAATTTGTTCAGATTTCAAAAAACCAGTACTTTTTTGCAAGCTTGGCACACCTTTGAAATGAAAGTGTCTTTCGGCAGTCTCTGCTTGGGGTAATTCAAGAGGAAACAAACCATAGACATAGAACGTAAAACAATTTTATTTTGTCAAGTTTCAAGGAGCTAGCACAGACCGTGTTTGATTTAGACTTCCAAACACATCTATCTATATGGGAGAAAACAGAGTGAAACATAAATACTCAACCTGTTACTGGTAACGAATGCTTCATCCTAGAAGAGTAAATATTGGGCAGCTAAGTGGACATAGTGAACTGATCATTACCACAAGAATCATCAGGATCGGATGAAAAAATATTTGCCGACTATTCTGAAAACCGGTAGTTTTTTGGAAGCTTGGCACACCTTTGAAATGAAAGTGTCTTACGCAGTCTCTGATGTGGCTACCTCAAGAGGAAACAAACCATAGAGACAGAAGAACTACTTATTTTGTGAATTTTCAAAAAGCTAGCACAAACCGTGTTTGATTTAGAGTTCCAAACACATCTATCTATATAGGAGAAAACAGAGTGAAACCTTAAAATTCAAAGTGTCACTGGAAACGAACGCTTCAAGCAAGAAGAATGAAAATTGGGCAGCTAAGTGGACTCACTGAATTGATCATTACCACAGAGAATCTTGAAGATTGGGTGAAAAAAAATTTGCCGAGATTTCATAAAACCAGTGCTTTTTTGGAAGCTTGGCACACCTTTGAAATGAAAGTGTCTTTCGGCAGTCTCTGTTGGGTAACTACAAGAGGAAACAAACCATAGACATAGAAGTTAGAACTACTTTATTTTTTCAAGTTTCAAGGAGCTAGCACAAACCGTGTTTGATTCAGAGTTCCAAACACATCTATCTATATGGGAGAAAACAGAGTGAAACGTAAAAACTCAAACTGTTACTGGTAACGAACGCTTCATCTTTGAAGAGTGAATATTGGGCAGCTAAGTGGACTTAGTGAACTGATCATTACCACAAGAATCATCAGGATCGGATGAAAAAATATTTGCCGACTATTCAGAAAACCAGTAGTTTTTTGGAAGCTTGGCACACCTTTTTAGTGAAAGTGTTTTACGCAGTCTCTGCTTGTGGCTACTTCAAGAGGAAACAAACCATAGAGACAGAATTTAGAAGTACTTTATTCTGTGAAGTTTCAAAAAGCTAGCACAAACCGTGTATGATTTAGAGGTCCAAACACATCTATCTATATAGGAGAAAACAGAGTGAAACCTAAAAATTCAAAGTTTCACTGGAAACGAACGCTTCAAGCAAGAAGAATGAAAACTGGGCAGCTAAGTGGACTTATTGAATTGATCATTACCACAGAGAATCATGAAGATTGGGTGAAAAAAAATTTGCCGAGATTTCAGAAAACCAGTACTTTTTTGGAAGCTTGGCACACCTTTGAAATGAAAGTGTCTTTCGGCAGTCTCTGCTTGGGGTAATTCAAGAGGATACAAACCACAAAGACAGAACTCAGAACTACTTTATTTTGTCAAGTTTCAAGGAGCTAGCACAAACCGTGTTTGATTTCGACTTCCAAACACATCTATCTATATAGGAGGAAATAGAGTGAAACCTAAAATTTCGAAGTGTTACTGGAAACGAAAGCTTCAAGCAAGAAGAGTGAAAATTGGGCAGCTAAGTGGAGTTACTGAACTGATCATTACCACAGAGAATCATCTAGATTTGGTGAAAAAATATATGCAGAGATTTCAGAAATCCAGTAGTTTTTTGGAAGCTTGGCACACCTTTGAAATGAAAGTGTCTTGAGGCAGTCTCTGTTGGGGTACTACAAGAGGAAACAAACCATAGACATAGAACTTAGAACTACTTTATTTTGTCAAGATTCAAGGAGCTAGCACAAACCGTGTTTGATTCAGAGTTCCAAACACATCTATCTATATGGGAGAAAACAGAGTGAAATGTAAAAACTCAAACTGTTACTGGTAACGAACGCTTCATCCTAGAAGAGTGAATATTGGGCAGCTAACTGGACTTAGTGAACTGATCATTACCACAAGAATCATCAAGATCGGATGAAAAAATATTTGTCGACTATTCAGAAAACCAGTTTTTTTTTGGAAGCTTGGCACACCTTTCCAATGAAAGTGTCTTACGCAGTCTCTGCTTGTGGCTACATCAAGAGGAAACAAACTGTAGAGACAGAACATAGAACTACTTTATTTAGTGAAGTTTCAAAAAGCTAGCACAAACCGTGTTTGATTTAGAGTTCCAAACACATCTATCTATATAGGAGAAAACAGAGTGAAACCTAAAAATTCAAAGTGTCACTGGAAACGAACGCTTCAAGCAAGAAGAATGAAAATTGGGTAGCTAAGTGGACTTATTGAATTGATCATTACCACAGAGAATCATGAATATTGGGTGAAAAAATATTTGCCGAGATTTCAGAAAACCAGTACTTTTTTGGAAGCTTGGCACACCTTTGAAATGAAAGTGTGTTTCGGCAGTCTCTGCTTGGGGTAACTCAAGAGGAAACAAACCACAAAGACAGAACTTAGAACTACTTTATTTTGGCAAGTTTCAAGGAGCTAGCACAAGCTGTGTTTGATTCAAGTTCCAAACACTTCTATTTATATGGGAGAAAACAGAGTGAATCGTAAAAACTCAAACTGTTACTGTTAACGAACGCTTCATCCTAAAAGAGTGAATATTGGGCAGCTAAGTGAACTTAGTGAACTGATCTTTACCACAAGAATCATCAGGATCGGATGAAAAAATATTTGCCGACTATTCAGAAAACCAGTAGATTTTGGAAGCTTGGCACACCTTTCCAATGAAAGTATCTTACGCAGTCTCTGCTTGTGGCTACTTCAAGAGGAAACAAACCATAAAGACAGAACTTAGAACTACTTTATTTTGTGAAGTTTCAAAAAGCTAGCACAAACTGTGTTTGATTTAGAGGTCCAAACACATTTATCTATATAGGAGAAAACAGAGTGAAACCTAAAAATTCAAAGTGTCACTGGAAACGAACGCTTCAAGCAAGAAGAATGAAAATTGGGCAGCTAAGTGGACTTATTGAATTGATCATTACCACAGAGAATCATGAAGATTGGGTGAAAAAAAATTTGCCGAGATTTCAGGAAACCAGTATTTTTTTGGAGGCTTGGCACACCTTTGAAATGAAAGTGTCTTTCGGCAGTCTCTGCTTGGGGTAATTCAAGAGGAAACAAACCACAAAGACAGAACTCAGAACTACTTTATTTTGTCAAGTTTCAAGGAGCTAGCACAAACCGTGTTTGATTTCGACTTCCAAACACATCTATCTATATAGGAGGAAATAGAGTGAAACCTAAAATTTCGAAGTGTTACTGGAAACGAACGCTTCAAGCAAGAAGAGTGAAAATTGGGCAGCTAAGTGGAGTTAGTGAACTGATCATTACCACAGAGAATCATCTAGATTCGGTGAAAAAATATTTGCCGAAATTTCAGAAATCCAGTAGTTTTTTGGAAGCTTGGCACACCTTTGAAATGAAAGTGTCTTGAGGCAGTCTCTGTTGGGGTACTACAAGAGGAAACAAACCATAGACATAGAACTTAGAACTACTTTATTTTGTCAAGTTTCAAGGAGCTAGCACAAACCATGTTTGATTCAGAGTTCCAAACACATCTATCTATATGGGAGAAAACAGAGTGAAATGTAAAAACTCAAACTGTTAGTGGTAATGAACGCTTCATCCTAGAAGAGTGAATATTTTGCAGCTAAGTGGACTTAGTGAACTGATCATTACCTCAAGAATCATCAAGATCGGATGAAAAAATATTTGCCGACTATTCAGAAAACAAGTATTTTTTTGGAAGCTTGGCACACCTTTGAAATGAAAGTGTCTTTCGGCAGGCTCTGTTGGGGTACTACAAGAGGAAACAAACCATAGACATAGAACTTAGAACTACTTTATTTTGTCAAGTTTCAAGGAGCTAGCACAAACCGAGTTTGATTCAGAGTTCCAAACACATCTATCTATATGGAAGAAAACAGAGTGAAACGTAAGAACTCAAACTGTTACTGGTAACGAACACTTTATCCTAGAAGAGTGAATATTGGGCAGCTAAGTGGACTTAGTGAACTGATCATTACCACAAGAATCATCAGGATCGAATGAAAAAATATTTGCCGTCTATTCAGAAAACCAGTAGTTTTTTGGAAGCTTGGCACACCTTTCCAATGAAAGTGTCTTATGCAGTCTCTGCTTGTGGCTACTTCAAGAGGAAACAAAGGATAGAGAAGGAACTAGAACTACTTTATTTTGTGAAGTTACAAAAAGCTAGAACAAACCGTGTTTGATTTAGAGTTCCAAACACATCTATCTATATAGGAGAAAACAGAGTGAAACCTAAAAATTCAAAGTGTCACTGGAAACGAACGCTTCAAGCAAGAAGACTGAAAATTGGGCAGCTAAGTGGACTTATTGAATTGATCATTAAGACAGAGAATCATGATGATTGGGTGAAAAAAAATTTGCCGAGATTTCAGAAAACCAGTACTTTTTTGGAAGCTTGGCACATCTTTGAAATGAAAGTGTCTTTCGGCAGTCTCTGCTTGGGGTAATTCAAGAGCAAACAAACAACAAAGACAGAACTTAGAACTACTTTATTTTGTCAAGTTTCAAGGAGCTAGAACAAACCGTGTTTGATTCAGAGTTGCAAACACATCTATCTATATGGGAGAAAACAGAGTGAAATGTAAAAACTCAAACTGTTACTGTTAACGAACGCTTCATCCTACATGATAGAATATGGGGCAGCTAAGTGAACTTAGTGAACTGATCTTTACCACAAGAATCATCAGGATCGGAAGAAAAAATATTTGCCGACTATTCAGAAAACCAGTAGTTTTTTGGAAGCTTGGCACACCTTTTTCGTGAAAGTGTCTTACGCAGTCTCTGCTTGTGGCTACTTCAAGAGGAAACAAACCATAGAGACAGAATTTAGAACTACTTTATTTTGTGAAGTTTCAAAAAGCTAGCACAAACCGTGTATGATTTAGAGGTCCAAACACATCTATCTATATAGGAGAAAACAGAGTGAAACCTAAGAATTCAAAGTTTCACTGGAAACAAACGCTTCAAGCAAGAAGAATGAAAACTGGGCAGCTAAGTGGACTTATTGAATTGATCATTACCACAGAGAATCATGAATATTGGGTGAAAAAATATTTGCCGAGATTTCAGAAAACCAGTACTTTTTTGGAAGCTTGGAACACCTTTGAAATGAAAGTGTCTTTCGGCAGTCTCTGCTTGGGGTAATTATAGAGGATACAAACCACAAAGACAGAACTCAGAACTACTTGATTTTGTCAAGTTTCAAGGAGCTAGCACAAACCGTGTTTGATTTCGACTTCCAATCACATCTATCTATATAGGAGGAAATAGAGTGAAACCTAAAAATTCGAAGTGCTACTGTAAACGAACGCTTCAAGCAAGAAGAGTGAAAATTGGGCAGCTAAGTGGAGTTAGTGAACTGATCATTACCACAGAGAATCATCTAGATTGGGTGCAAAAATATTTGCCGAGATTTCAGAAATCCAGTAGTTTTTTGGAAGCTTGGCACACCTTTGAAATGAAAGTGTCTTTCGGCAGTCTCTGTTGGGGTACTACAAGAGGAAACAAACCATAGACATAGAACTTAGAACTACTTTATTTTGTCAAGTTTCAAGGAGCTAGCACAAACCGTGTTTGATTCAGAGTTCCAAACACATCTATCTATATGGGAGAAAACAGAGTGAAATGTAAAAACTCAAACTGTTACTGGTAACGAACGCTTCATCCTAGAAGAGTGAATATTGGGCAGCTAATTGGACTTAGTTAACTGATCATTACCACAAGAATCATCAAGATCGGATGAAAAAATATTTGCCGACTATGCAGAAATCCAGTAGTTTTTTAGAAGCTTGGCACACCTTTCCAATGAAAGTGTCTTACGCAGTCTCTGCTTGTGGCTACTTCAAGAGGAAACAAACCGTAGAGACAGAACATAGAACTACTTTATTTAGTGAAGTTTCAAAAAGCTAGCACAAACCGTGTTTGATTTAGAGTTTCAAACACATCTATCTATATAGGAGAAAACAGAGTGAAACCTAAAAATTCAAAGTGTCACTGGAAACGAACGCTTCAAGCAAGAAGAATGAAAATTGGGTAGCTAAGTGGACTTATTGAATTGATCATTACCACAGAGAATCATGAAGATTGGGTGAAAAAATATTTGCTGAGATTTCAGAAAACCAGTACTTTTTTGGAAGCTCGGCACATCTTTGAAATGAGAGTGTCTTTCGGCAGTCTCTGCTTGGGGTAACTCAAGAGGAAACAAACCACAAAGACAGAACTTAGAACTACTTTATTTTGTCAAGTTTCAAGGAGCTAGCACAAACTGTGTTTGATTCAGAGTTCCAAACACATCTATTTATATGGGAGAAAACAGAGTGAAACGTAAAAACTCAAACTGTTACTGTTAACGAACGCTTCATCCTAAAAGAGTGAATATTGGGCAGCTGAGTGAACTTAGTGAACTGATCTTTACCACAAGAATCATCAGGATCGGATGAAAAAATATTTGCCGACTATTCAGAAAACCAGTAGTTTTTTGGAAGCTTGGCACACCTTTCAAATGAAAGTGTCTTACGCAGTCTCTGCTTGTGGCTACTTCAAGAGGAAACAAACTGTAGAGACAGAACATAGAACTACTTTATTTAGTGAAGTTTCAAAAAGCTAGCATAAACCGTGTTTGATTTAGAGTTCCAAACACATCTATCTATATAGGAGAAAACAGAGTGAAACCTAAAAATTCAAAGTGTCACTGGAAAGGAACGCTTCAAGCAAGAAGAATGAAAATTGGGTAGCTAAGTGGACTTATTGAATTGATCATTACCACAGAGAATCATGAATATTGGGTGAAAAAAAATTTGACGAGATTTCAGAAAACCAGTACTTTTTTGGAAGCTCGGCACACCTTTGAAATGAAAGTGTCTTTCTGCAGTCTCTGCTTGGGGTATCTCAAGAGGAAACAAACCACAAAGACAGAACTTAGAACTACTTTATTTTGGCAAGTTTCAAGGAGCTAGCACAAACTGTGTTTGATTCAAGTTCCAAACACATCTATTTATATGGGAGAAAACAGAGTGAAACGTAAAAACTCAAACTGTTACTGTTAACGAACGCTTCATCCTAAAAGAGTGAATATTGGGCAGCTAAGTGAACTTAGTGAACTAATCTTTACTACAAGAATCATCAGGATCGGATGAAAAAATATTTGCCGACTATTCAGAAAACCAGTAAATTTTGGAAGCTTGGCACACCTTTCCAATGAAAGTGTCTTACGCAGTCTCTGCTTGTGGCTACTTCAAGAGGAAACAAACCATAGAGACAGAATTTAGAACTACATTATTTTGTGAAGTTTCAAAAAGCTAGCACAAACTGTGTTTGATTTAAAGGTCCAAACACATTTATCTATATGGGAGAAAACAGAGTGAAACCTAAAAATTCAAAGTGTCACTGGAAACGAACGCTTCAAGCAAGAAGAATGAAAATTGGGCAGCTAAGTGGACTTATTGAATTGATCATTACCACAGAGAATCATGAAGATTGGTTGAAAAAAAATTTGCCGAGATTTCAGGAAACCAGTATTTTTTTGGAGGCTTGGCACACCTTTGAAATGAAAGTGTCTTTCGGCAGTCTCTGCTTGGGGTAATTCAAGAGGAAACAAACCACAAAGACAGAACTCAGAACTACTTTATTTTGTCAAGTTTCAAGGAGCTAGCACAAACCGTGTTTGATTTCGACTTCCAAACACATCTATCTATATAGGAGGAAATAGAGTGAAACCTAAAAATTCGAAGTATTACTGGAAACCAACGCTTCAAGCAAGAAGAGTGAAAATTGGGCAGCTAAGTGGAGTTAGTGAACTGATCATTACCACAGAGAATCATCTAGATTCGGTGAAAAAATATTTGCCGAGATTTCAGAAATCCAGTAGTTTTTTGGAAGCTTGGCACACCTTTGAAATGAAAGTGTCTTGAGGCAGTCTCTGCTTGGGGTAACTCAGGAGGAAACAAACCACAAAGACAGAACTTAGAACTACTTTATTTTGTCAAGTTTCAAGGAGCTAGCACAAACTGTGTTTGATTCAGAGTTCCAAACACATCTATTTATATGGGAGAAAACAGAGTGAAACGTAAAAACTCAAACTGTTACTGTTAACGAACGCTTCATGCTAAAAGAGTGAATATTGGGCAGCTAAGTGAACTTAGTGAACTGATCTTTACCACAAGAATCATCAGGATTGGATGAAAAAATATTTGACGACTATTCAGAAAACCAGTAGTTTTTTGGAAGCTTGGCACACCTTTCCAATGAAAGTGTCTTACGCAGTCTCTGCTTGTGGCTACATCAAGAGGAAACAAACCGTAGAGACAGAACTTAGAACTACTTTATTTTGTGAAGTTTCCAAAAGCTAGCACAAACCGTGTTTGATTTAGAGGTCCAAACACATTTATCTATATAGGAGAAAACAGAGGGAAAATTAAAAATTCAAAGTGTCACTGTAAACGAACGCTTCAAGCAAGAAGAATGAAAATTGGGCAGCTAAGTGGACTTATTGAATTGATCATTACCACAGAGAATCATGAAGATTGGGTGAAAGAAAATTTGCCGAGATTTCAGGAAACCAGTACTTTTGTGGAAGCTTGGCACACCTTTGAAATGAAAGTGTCTTTCGGCAGTCTCTGCTTGGGGTAATTCAAGAGGAAACAAACCACAAAGACAGAACTCAGAACTACTTTATTTTGTCAAGTTTCAAGGAGCTAGCACAAACCGTGTTTGATTTAGACTTCCAAACACATCTATCTATATAGGAGGAAATAGAGTGAAACCTTAAAATTCGAAGTGTTACTGGAAACGAACGCTTCAAGCAAGAAGAGTGAAAATTGGGCAGCTAAGTTGAGTTAGTGAACTGATCATTAAAAACAGAGAATCATCTAGATTCGGTGAAAAAATATTTGTCGAGATTTCAGAAATCCAGTAGTTTTTGGAAGCTTGGCACACCTTTGAAATGAAAGTGTCTTGAGGCAGTCTCCGTTGGGGTACTACAAGAGGAAACAATCCATAGACATAGAACTTAGAACTACTTTATTTTGTCAAGTTTCAAGGAGCTAGCACAAACCGTGTTTGATTCAGAGTTCCAAACACATCTATCTATATGGGAGAAAACAGAGTGAAATGTAAAAACTCAAACTGTTACTGGTAACGAACGCTTCATCCTAGAAGAGTGAATATTGGGCAGCTAATTGGACTTAGTGAACTGATCATTACCACAAGAATCATCAGGATCGGATGAAAAAATATTTGCCGACTATTCAGAAAACCTGTAGATTTTGGAAGCTTGGCACACCTTTCCAATGAAAGTGTCTTACGCAGTCTCTGCTTGTGGCTACTTCAAGAGGAAACAAACCATAGAGACAGAACTTAGAACTACTTTATTTTGTGAAGTTTCAAAAAGCTAGCACAAACTGTGTTTGATTTAGAGGTCCAAACACATTTATCTATATAGGAGAAAACAGAGTGAAACCTAAAAATTCAAAGTGTCACTGGAAACGAACACTTCAAGCAAGAAGAATGAAAATTGGGCAGCTAAGTGGACTTATTGAATTGATCATTACCACAGAGAATCATGAAGATTGGGTGAAAAAAAATTTGCCGAGATTTCAGGAAACCAGTACTTTTGTGGACGCTTGGCACACCTTTGAAATGAAAGTGTCTTTCGGCAGTCTCTGCTTGGGGTAATTCAAGAGGAAACAAACCACAAAGACAGAACTCAGAACTACTTTATTTTGTCAAGTTTCAAGGAGCTAGCACAAACCGTGTTTGATTTAGACTTCCAAACACATCTATCTATATAGGAGGAAATAGAGTGAAACCTAAAAATTCGAAGTGTTACTGGAAACCAACGCTTCAAGCAAGAAGAGTGAAAATTGGGCAGCTAAGTGGAGTTAGTGAACTGATCATTACCACAGAGAATCATCTAGATTCGGTGAAAAAATATTTGCCGAGATTTCAGAAATCCAGTAGTTTTTTGGAAGCTTGGCACACCTTTGAAATGAAAGTGTCTTGAGGCAGTCTCTGTTGGGGTACTACAAGAGGAAACAAACCATAGACATAGAACTTAGAAATACTTTATTTTGTCAAGTTTCAAGGAGCTAGCACAAACCGTGTTTGATTCAGAGTTCCAAACACATCTATCTATGTGAGAGAAAACAGTGTAAAACGTAAGAACTCAAACTGTTACTGGTAACGAACGCTTCATCCTAGAAGAGTGAATATTAGGCAGCTAAGTGGACTTAGTGAACTGATCATTACCACAAGAATCATCAGGATCGGATGAAAAAATATTTGCCGACAATTCAGAAAACCAGTAGTTTTTTGGAAGGTTGGCACACCTTTCCAATGAAAGTGTCTTACGCATTCTCTGCTTGTGGCTACTTCAAGAGGAAACAAACCATAGAGACAGAACTTCGAACTACTTTGTTTTGTGAAGTTTCAAAAAGCTAGCACAAACCGTGTTTGATTTAGAGGTCCAAACACATCTATCTATATAGGAGAAAACAGAGTGAAACCTAAAAATTCAAAGTATCACTGGAAACGAATGCTTCAAGCAAGAAGAATGAAAATTGGGCAGCTAAGTGGACTTATTTAATTGGTCATTACCACAGAGAATCATGAAGATTGGGTGAAAAAAAATTTGCCGAGATTTCAGAAAACCAGTACTTTTTTGGAAGCTTGGCACACCTTTGAAATGAAAGTGTCTTTCGGCAGTCTCTGCTTGGGAAAATTCAAGAGGAAACAAACCACAAAGACAGAACTCAGAACTACTTTATTTTGTCAAGTTTCAAGGAGCTAGCACAAACCGTGTTTGATTTAGACTTCCAGACACATCTATCTATATAGGAGGAAATAGAGTGTAACCTAAAAATTCGAAGTGTTACTGGAAACGAACGCTTCAAGCAAGAAGAGTGAAAATTGGGCAGCTAAGTGGAGTTAGTGAACTGATCATTACCACAGATAATCATCTAGATTGGGTGAAAAAATATTTGCGAGATTTCAGAAATCCAGTAGTTTTTTGGAATTTGGCACACCTTTGAAATGAAAGTGTCTTTCGGTAGTCTCTCTTGGGGTACTACAAGAGGAAACAAACCATAGACATAGAACTTAGAACTACTTTATTTTGTCAAGTTTCAAGGAGCTAGCACAAACCGTGTTTGATTCAGAGTTCCAAACACATCTATCTATATGGGAGAAAACAGAGTGAAACCTAAAAATTCGAAGTGTTACTGGAAAAGAAACGCTTCATCCTAGAAGAGTGAATATTGGGCAGCTAAGTGGACTTAGTGAACTCATCATTACCACAAGAATCATCAGGATTGGATGAAAAAATATTTGCCGACTATTCAGAAAACTAGTAGTTTTTTGAAAGCTTTGCACACCTTGAAATGAAAGTGTCTTACGCAGTCTCTGCTTGTGGCTACTTCAAGAGGAAACAAACCATAGAGACAGAACTTAGAACTACTTTATTTTTTGAAGTTTCAAAAAGCTAGCACAAACCATGTTTGATTTAGAGTTCTAAACATATCTATCTATATAGGAGAAAACAGAGTGAAACCTAAAAATTCAAAGTGTCACTGGAAACGAACGCTTCAAGCAAGAAGAATGAAAATTGGGCAGCTAAGTGGACTCACTGAATTGATCATTACCATAGAGAATCATGAAGATTGGGTGAAAAAAAATTTGCCGAGATTTCAGAAAACCAGTACTTTTTTGGAAGCTTGGCACACCTTTGAAATGAAAGTGTCTTGAGGCAGTCTCCGTTGGGGTACTACAAGAGGAAACAAACCATAGACATAGAACTTAGAACTACTTTATTTTGTCAAGTTTCAATGAGCTAGCACAAACCGTGTTTGATTCAGAGTTCCAAACACATCTATCTATATGGGAGAAAACAGAGTGAAATGTAAAAACTCAAACTGTTACTGGTAACGAACGCTTCATCCTAGAAGAGTGAATATTGGGCAGCTAATTGGACTTAGTGAACTGATCATTACCACAAGAACAATCAAGATCGGATGATAAAATATTTGCCGACTATTCAGAAAACCAGTATTTTTTTGGAAGCATGGCACACGTCTCCAATGAAAGTGTCTTACGCAGTCTCTGCTTGTGGCTACTTCAAGAGGAAACAAACCGTAGAGACAGAACATAGAACTACTTTATTTATTGAAGTTTCTAAAAGCTAGCACAAACCGTGTTTGATTTAGAGTTCCAAACACATCAATCTATATAGGAGAAAACAGAGTGAAACCTAAAAATTCAAAGTGTCACTGGAAAGGAACGCTTCAAGCAAGAAGAATGAAAATTGGGTAGCTAAGTGGACTTATTGAATTGATCATTACCACAGAGAATCATAAAGATTGGGTGAAAAAAAATTTGCCGAGATTTCAGAAAACCAGTACTTTTTTGGAAGCTTGGCACACCTTTGAAATGAAAGTGTCTTTCGGCAGTCTCTGCTTGGGGTAACTCAAGAGGAAACAAACCACAAAGACAGAACTTAGAACTACTTTATTTTGGCAAGTTTCAAGGAGCTAGCACAAAGTGTGTTTGATTCAAGTTCCAAACACATCTATTTATATGGGAGAAAACAGAGTGAAACGTAAAAACTCAAACTGTTACTGTTAACGAACGCTTCATCCTAAAAGAGTGAATATTGGGCAGCTAAGTAAACTTAGTGAACTAATCTTTACCACAAGAATCATCAGGATCGGATGAAAAAATATTTGCCGACTATTCAGAAAACCATTAGATTTTGGAAGCTTGGCACACCTTTCCAATGAAAGTGTCTTACGCAGTCTCTGCTTGTGGCTACTTCACGAGGAAACAAACCATAAAGACAGAACTTAGAACTACTTTATTTTGTGAAGTTTCAAAAAGCTAGCACAAACTGTGTTTGATTTAGAGGTCCAAACACATTTATCTATATAGGAGAAAACAGAGTGAAACCTAAAAATTCAAAGTGTCACTGGAAACGAACACTTCAAGCAAGAAGAATGAAAATTGGGCAGCTAAGTGGACTTATTGAATTGATCATTACCACAGAGAATCATGAAGATTGGGCGAAAAAAAATTTGCCGAGATTTCAGGAAACCAGTACTTTTGTGGAAGCTTGGCACACCTTTGAAATGAAAGTGTCTTTCGGCAGTCTCTGCTTGGGGTAATTCAAGAGGAAACAAACCACAAAGACAGAACTCAGAACTACTTTATTTTGTCAAGTTTCAAGGAGCTAGCACAAACCGTGTTTGATTTAGACTTCCAAACACATCTATCTATATAGGAGGAAATAGAGTGAAACCTAAAAATTCGAAGTGTTACTGGAAACCAACGCTTCAAGCAAGAAGAGTGAAAATTGGGCAGCTAAGTGGAGTTAGTGAACTGATCATTACCACAGAGAATCATCTAGATTCGGTGAAAAAATATTTGCCGAGATTTCAGAAATCCAGTAGTTTTTTGGAAGCTTGGCACACCTTTGAAATGAAAGTGTCTTGAGGCAGTCTCTGTTGGGGTACTACAAGAGGAAACAAACCATAGACATAGAACTTAGAACTTCTTTATTTTGTCAAGTTTCAAGGAGCTAGCAAAAACCGTGTTTGATTCAGAGTTCCAAACACATCTATATATATGGGAGAAAACAGAGTGAAATGTAAAAACTCAAACTGTTACTGGTAATGAACGCTTCATCCTAGAAGAGTGAATATTGGGGAGCTAAGTGGACTTAGTGAACTGATCATTACCACAAGAATCATCAAGATCAGATGAAAAAATATTTGCCGACTATTCAGAAAACCAGTATTTTTTTGGAAGCTTGGCACACCTTTCCAATGAAAGTGTCTTACGCAGTCTCTGCTTGTGGCTACTACAAGAGGAAACAAACCGTAGAGACAGAACATAGAACTACTTTATTTAGTGAAGTTTCAAAAAGCTAGCACAAACTGTGTTTGATTTAGAGGTCCAAACACATTTATCTATATAGGAGAAAACAGAGTAAAACCTAAAAATTCAAAGTGTCACTGGAAACGAACACTTCAAGCAAGAAGAATGAAAATTGGGCAGCTAAGTGGACTTATTGAACTGATCATTACCACAGAGAATCATGAAGATTGGGCGAAAAAAAATTTGCCGAGATTTCAGGAAACCAGTACTTTTTTGGAAGCTCGGCACATCTTTGAAATGAAAGTGTCTTGAGGCAGTCTCCGTTGGGGTACTACAAGAGGAAACAAACCATAGACATAGAACTTAGAACTACTTTATTTTGTCAAGTTTCAAGGAGCTAGCACAAACCGTGTTTGATTCAGAGTTCCAAACACATCTATCTATATGGGAGAAAACAGAGTGAAATGTAAAAACTCAAACTGTTACTGGTAACGATCGCTTCATCCTAGAAGAGTGAATATTGGGCAGCTAATTGGACTTAGTGAACTGATCATTACCACAAGAACAATCAAGATCGGATGATAAAATATTTGCCGACTATTCAGAAAACCAGTATTTTTTTGGAAGCTTGGCACACCTCTCCAATGAAAGTGTCTTACGCAGTCTCTGCTTGTGGCTACTTCAAGAGGAAACAAACCGTAGAGACAGAACATAGAACTACTTTATTTATTGAAGTTTCAAAAAGCTAGCACAAACCGTGTTTGATTTAGAGTTCCAAACACATCTATCTATATAGGAGAAAACAGAGTGAAACCTAAAAATTCAAAGTGTCACTGGAAAGGAACGCTTCAAGCAAGAAGAATGAAAATTGGGTAGCTAAGTGGACTTATTGAATTGATCATTACCACAGAGAATCATAAAGATTGGGTGAAAAAAAATTTGCCGAGATTTCAGAAAACCAGTACTTTTTTGGAAGCTTGGCACACCTTTGAAATGAAAGTGTCTTTCGGCAGTCTCTGCTTGGGGTAACTCAAGAGGAAACAAACCACAAAGACAGAACTTAGAACTACTTTATTTTGGCAAGTTTCAAGGAGCTAGCACAAACTGTGTTTGATTCAAGTTCCAAACACATCTATTTATATGGGAGAAAACAGAGTGAAACGTAAAAACTCAAACTGTTACTGTTAACGAACGCTTCATCCTAAAAGAGTGAATATTGGGCAGCTAAGTGAACATAGTGAACTAATCTTTACCACAAGAATCATCAGGATCGGATGAAAAAATATTTGCCGACTATTCAGAAAACCAGTAGATTTTGGAAGCTTGGCACACCTTTCCAATGAAAGTGTCTTACGCAGTCTCTGCTTGTGGCTACTTCAAGAGGAAACAAACCATAAAGACAGAACTTAGAACTACTTTATTTTGTGAAGTTTCAAAAAGCTAGCACAAACTGTGTTTGATTTAGAGGTCCAAACACATTTATCTATATAGGAGAAAACAGAGTGAAACCTAAAAATTCAAAGTGTCACTGGAAACGAACACTTCAAGCAAGAAGAATGAAAATTGGGCAGCTAAGTGGACTTATTGAATTGATCATTACCACAGAGAATCATGAAGATTGGGCGAAAAAAAATTTGCCGAGATTTCAGGAAACCAGTACTTTTGTGGAAGCTTGGCACACCTTTGAAATGAAAGTGTCTTTCGGCAGTCTCTGCTTGGGGTAATTCAAGAGGAAACAAACCACAAAGACAGAACTCAGAACTACTTTATTTTGTCAAGTTTCAAGGAGCTAGCACAAACCGTGTTTGATTTAGACTTCCAAACACATCTATCTATATAGGAGGAAATAGAGTGAAACCTAAAAATTCGAAGTGTTACTGGAAACCAACGCTTCAAGCAAGAAGAGTGAAAATTGGGCAGCTAAGTGGAGTTAGTGAACTGATCATTACCACAGAGAATCATCTAGATTCGGTGAAAAAATATTTGCCGAGATTTCAGAAATCCAGTAGTTTTTTGGAAGCTTGGCACACCTTTGAAATGAAAGTGTCTTGAGGCAGTCTCTGTTGGGGTACTACAAGAGGAAACAAACCATAGACATAGAACTTAGAACTTCTTTATTTTGTCAAGTTTCAAGGAGCTAGCAAAAACCGTGTTTGATTCAGAGTTCCAAACACATCTATATATATGGGAGAAAACAGAGTGAAATGTAAAAACTCAAACTGTTACTGGTAATGAACGCTTCATCCTAGAAGAGTGAATATTGGGGAGCTAAGTGGACTTAGTGAACTGATCATTACCACAAGAATCATCAAGATCAGATGAAAAAATATTTGCCGACTATTCAGAAAACCAGTATTTTTTTGGAAGCTTGGCACACCTTTCCAATGAAAGTGTCTTACGGAGTCTCTGCTTGTGGCTACTTCAAGAGGAAACAAACCGTAGAGACAGAACATAGAACTACTTTATTTAGTGAAGTTTCAAAAAGCTAGCACAAACCGTGTTTGATTTAGAGTTCCAAACACATCTATCTATATAGGAGAAAACAGAGTGAAACCTAAAAATTCAAAGTGTCACTGGAAACGAATGCTTCAAGCAAGAAGAATGAAAATTGGGTAGCTAAGTGGACTTATTGAATTGATCATTACCACAGAGAATCATGAATATTGGGTGAAAAAATATTTGCCGAGATTTCAGAAAACCAGTACTTTTTTGGAAGCTCGGCACATCTTTGAAATGAAAGTGTCTTGAGGCAGTCTCCGTTGGGGTACTACAAGAGGAAACAAACCATAGACATAGAACTTAGAACTACTTTATTTTGTCAAGTTTCAAGGAGCTAGCACAGACCGTGTTTGATTCAGAGTTCCAAACACATCTATCTATATGGGAGAAAACAGAGTGAAATGTAAAAACTCAAACTGTTACTGGTAACGATCGCTTCATCCTAGAAGAGTGAATATTGGGCAGCTAAGTGGACTTAGTGAACTGATCATTACCACAAGAACAATCAAGATCGGATGATAAAATATTTGCCGACTATTCAGAAAACCAGTATTTTTTTGGAAGCTTGGCACACCTCTCCAATGAAAGTGTCTTACGCAGTCTCTGCTTGTGGCTACTTCAAGAGGAAACAAACCGTAGAGACAGAACATAGAACTACTTTATTTATTGAAGTTTCAAAAAGCTAGCACAAACCGTGTTGATTTAGAGTTCCAAACACATCTATCTATATAGGAGAAAACAGAGTGAAACCTAAAAATTCAAAGTGTCACTGGAAAGGAACGCTTCAAGCAAGAAGAATGAAAATTGGGTAGCTAAGTGGACTTATTGAATTGATCATTACCACAGAGAATCATAAAGATTGGGTGAAAAAAAATTTGCCGAGATTTCAGAAAACCAGTACTTTTTTGGAAGCTTGGCACACCTTTGAAATGAAAGTGTCTTTCGGCAGTCTCTGCTTGGGGTAACTCAAGAGGAAACAAACCACAAAGACAGAACTTAGAACTACTTTATTTTGGCAAGTTTCAAGGAGCTAGCACAAAGTGTGTTTGATTCAAGTTCCAAACACATCTATTTATATGGGAGAAAACAGAGTGAAACGTAAAAACTCAAACTGTTACTGTTAACGAACGCTTCATCCTAAAAGAGTGAATATTGGGCAGCTAAGTGAACTTAGTGAACTAATCTTTACCACAAGAATCATCAGGATCGGATGAAAAAATATTTGCCGACTGTTCAGAAAACCAGTAGATTTTGGAAGCTTGGCACACCTTTCCAATGAAAGTGTCTTACGCAGTCTCTGCTTGTGGCTACTTCAAGAGGAAACAAACCATAGAGACAGAACTTAGAACTACTTTATTTTGTGAAGTTTCAAAAAGCTAGCACAAACCGTGTTTGATTTAGAGTTCCAAACACATCTATCTATATAGGAGAAAACAGAGTGAAACCTAAAATTTCAAAGTGTCACTGGAAACGAACGCTTCAACCAAGAAGAATGAAAATTGGGCAGCTAAGTGGAATTATTGAATTGATCATTACCACAGAGAATCATGAAGATTGGGTGAAAAAAAATTTGCCGAGATTTCAGAAAACCAGTACTTTTTTGGAAGCTTGGCATACCTTTGAAATGAAAGTGTCTTTAGCAGTCTCTGCTTGGGGTAATTCAAGAGGAAACAAACCACAAAGACAGAACTCAGAACTACTTTATTTTGTCAAGTATCAAGGAGCTAGCACAAACCGTGTTTGATTTAGACTTCCAAACACATCTATCTATATAGGAGGAAATAGAGTGAAACCTAAAAATTCAAAGTGTTACTGGAAACGAACGCTTCAAGCAAGAAGAGTGAAAATTGGGCAGCTAAGTGGACTTAGTGAACTGATCATTACCACAGAGTATCATCTAGATTGGGTGAAAAAATATTTGCCGCGATTTCAGAAATCCAGTAGTTTTTTGAAAGCTTGGCACACCTTTGAAATGAAAGTGTCTTTCGGCACTCTCTGTTGGGGTACTACAAGAGGAAAAAAAACATAGACATAGAACTTAGAACTACTTTATTTTGTCAAGTTTCAAGGAGCTAGCACAAACCGTGTTTGATTTAGAGTTCCAAACACATCTATCTATATGGGAGAAAACAGAGTGAAACGTAAAAACTCATACTGTTACTGGTAACGAACGCTTCATCCTAGAAGAGTGAATATTGGGCAGTTAAGTGGACTTAGTGAACTGATCATTACCACAAGAGTCATCAGGATCGGATGAAAAAATATTTGCCGACTATTCAGAAAACCAGTAGTTTTTTGGAAGTTGGCACATCTTTCCAATGAAAGTGTCTTACACAGTCTCTGCTTGTGGCTACTTCAAAGGAAACAAACCATAGAGACAGAACTTAGAACTACTTTATTTTGTGAAGTTTCAAAAAGATAGCACAAACCGTGTTTGATTTAGAGTTATAAACACATCTATCTATAGAGGAGAAAACAGAGTGAAACCTAAAATTTCAAAGTGTCACTGGAAACGAACGCTTCAAGCAAGAAGAATGAAAATTGGGCAGCTAAGTGGACTTATTGAATTGATCATTACCACAGAGAATCATGAAGATTGGGTGAAAAAATATTTGCCGAGATTTCAGAAATCCAGTAGTTTTTTGGAAGCTTGGCACACCTTTGAAATGAAAGTGTCTTTCGGCTGTCTCTGCTTGGGGTAATTCAAGAGGAAACAAACCATAGACATAGAACTTAGAACTACTTTATTTTGTCAAGTTTCAAGGAGCTAGCACAAACCGTGTTTGATTCACAGTTCCAAACACATCTATCTATATGGGAGAAAACAGAGTGAACCTAAAAACTCAAACTGTTACTGGTAACGAACGCTTCATCCTAGAATAGTGAATATTGGGCAGCTAAGTGGACTTAGAGAACTGATCATTACCACAAGAGATATCAGGATCGGATTAAAAAATATTTGCCGACTATTCAGAAAACCAGTAATTTTTTGGAAGCTTGGCACACCTTTCGAATGAAAGTGTCTTACGCAGTCTCTGTTTGTGGCTACTTCAAAGGAAACAAACCATAGAGACAGAACTTAGAACTACTTTATTTTGTGAAGTTTCAAAAAGCTAGCACAAACCGTGTTTGATTTAGAGTTCCAAACACATCTATCTATATAGGAGAAAACAGAGTGAAACCTAAAATTTCAAAGTGTCACTGGAAACGAACACTTCAAGCAAGAAGAATGAAAATTGGGCAGCTAAGTGGACTCATTGAATTGATCATTACCAAAGAGAATCATAAAGATTGGGTGAAAAAAAATTTGCCGAGATTTCAGAAAACCAGTACATTTTTGGAAGTTTGGCACACCTTTGAAATGAAAGTGTCTTTCGGCAGTCTCTGCTTGGCGTAATTCAAGAGGAAAAAACCACAAAGACAGAACTCAGAACTACTTTATTTTGTCAAGTTTCAAGGAGCTAGCACAAACCGTGTTTGATTTAGACTTCCAAGTGTTTTCGCCAGTCTCTGCATGGGGTACCTCAAGAGGAAACAAACCATAGAGATAGAACTTAGAACTACTTCATTTGGTCAAGTTTCAAGGAGCTTGCACAAACCGTGTTTGATTTAGAATTCCAAATACAACTGTCTAATTAGGAGAAAAAAGAGTGAAACCTAAAAATTCAAACTGTTACTAGAAACGAACGCTTGAACCTAGAAGAGTAATAATTGGGCAGCCAAGTGGGCTTAGTGAACTGATCATTACCACCAAGTATCATCAAGATTTGGTGAAAAAATGTTTGCTGAGATTTCAGCAAACTGGTAGATTTTTGGAAGCTTGGCAACCCCTTTCAAAGGAAAGTGTTTTTTGCCAGTCTCTGCATGGGGTACTTAAAGAGGAAACAAACCATAGAGATAGAACTTAGAACTACTTCATTTGGTCAAATTTCAAGGAGCTAGCACAAACCGAGTTTGATTTAGAATTCCAAAAACAGCTATCTATGTAGGAGAAAACAGAGTGAAACGTAAAAATTCAAACTGTTACTGGAAACGAATGCTTTAACCTAGAAGAATAAAAATTGGGCAGCCATGTGGGATTAGTGAACTGATCATTACCACCAAGTATCATCAATATTTGTTGAAAAAATGTTTGCTGAGATTTCAGCAAACTAGTAGTTATTTGGAATCTTGGCAACCCCTTTCAAACGAAAGTGTTTTTCACCAGTCTCTGCATGGGGTACTTCAAGAGGAAACAAACCATAGAGATAGAACTTAGAACTACTTCATTTGGTCAAGTTTCAAGGAGCTAGCACAAACCGTGTTTGATTTACAATTCCAAACACAACTATCTATGTAGGAGAAAACAGAGTGAAACCTAAAAATTCAAGTGTTACTGGAAACGAACGCTTGAACCTAGAAGAGTGAAAATTGGGCAGCCAAGTGGGCTTAGTGAACTGATCATTATCACCAAGTATCATCAAGATTTCTTGAAAAAATGTTTGCTGTGATTTCAGCAAACTAGTAGTTTTTTGGAAGCTTGGCAACCCCTTTCAAACGAAAGTGTTTTTCGCCAGTCTCTGCAAGGGGTACTTCAAGAGGAAACAAACCATAGAGATAGAACTTAGAACTACTTCATTTGGTCAAGTATCAAGGAGCTAGCACAAACCGTGTTTGATTTAGAATTCCAAACACAGCTATCTATGTAGGAGAAAACAGAGTGAAACCTAAAAATTCAAACAATTACTAGAAACAAACGCTTGAACCTAGAAGAGTGAAAAATGGGCAGCCAAGTGGGCTTAGTGAACTGATCATTACCACCAAGTATCATCAAGATTTGGTGAAAAAATGTTTGCTGAGATTTCAGCAAACTAGTAGATTTTTGAAAGCTTGGCAACCCCTTTCAAAGGAAAGTGTTTTTTGCCAGTCTCTGCATGGGGTACTTCAAGAGGAAACAAACCATAGAGATAGAACTTAGAACTACTTCATTTTGTCAAGTTTCAAGGAGCTAGCACAAACCGTGTTTGATTTAGAATTCCAAAAACAGCTATCTATGTAGGAGAAAACAGAGTGAAACCTAATATTTCAAACTGTTACTGGAAACGAACGCTTGAACCTAAAAGAGTGAAAATTGGGCAGCCAAGTGGGATTAGTAAACTGATCATTACCACCAAGTATCACCAAGATTTGGTGAAAAAATGTTTGCTGAGATTTCAGCAAACTAGTAGTTTTTTGGAAGCTTGGCAATCCCTTAAAAACTAAAGTGTTTTTTGCCAGGCTCTGCATGGGGTACTTCAAGAGGAAACAAACCATAGAGATAGAACTTAGAACTGCTTCATTTTGTCAAGTTTCAAGGAGCTAGCACAAACCGTGTTTGATTTAGAATTCCAAACACAGCTATCTATGTAGGAGAAAACAGAGTGAAACCTAAAAATTCAAACTGTTACTGGAAACGAACGCTTCAACCTATAAGAATAAAAATTGGGCAGCCAAGTGGGATTAGTGAACTGATCATTACCACATGGTATCATCAAGATTTGGTGAAAAAATGTTTGCTGAGATTTCAGCAAACTAGTAGTTTTTTGGAAGCTTGGCAACCCCTTTCAAACGAAAGTGTTTTTCGCCAGTCTCTGCATGGGGTACTTCAAGAGGAAACAAACCATAGAGATAGAACTTAGAACTACTTCATGTGGTCAAGTTTCAAGGAGCTAGCACAAACCTTGTTTGATTTAGAATTCCAAACACAACTATCTATGTAGGAGAAAACATAGTGAAACCTAAAAATTCAAAGTGTTACTGGAAACGAACGCTTGAACCTAGATGAGTGAAAATTGGTCAGCCAAGTGAGCTTAGTGAACTGATCATTACCACCAAGTATCATCAAGATTTGGTGAAAAAATGTTTGCTGAGATTTCAGCAAACTAGTAGTTTTTTGGAAGCTTCGCAACCCCTTTTAAACGAAAGTGTTTTTCGCCAGTCTCTGCATTGGGTACTTCAAGAGGAAAAAACCATAGATATAGAACTTAGAACTACTTCATTTGGTCAAGTTTCAAGGAGCTAGCACAAACCGTGTTTGATTTACAATTCCAAACACAACTATCTATGTAGGAGAAAACAGAGTGAAACCTAAAAATTCAAGTGTTACTGGAAACGAACGCTTGAACCTAGAAGAGTGAAAATTGGGCAGCCAAGTGGGCTTAGTGAACTGATCATTACCACCAAGTATCATCAAGATTTGGTGAAAAAATGTTTGCTGAAATTTCAGCAAACTAGTAGTTTTTTGGAAGTTTGGCAACCGCTTTCAAACGAAAGTGTTTTTCGCCAGTCTCTGCATGGGGTACTTCAAGAGGAAACAAACCATAGAGATAGAACTTAGAACTACTTCATTTGGTCAAGTATCAAGGAGCTAGCACAAACCGTGTTTGATTTAGAATTCCAAACACAGCTATCTATGTAGGAGAAAACAGAGTGAAACCTAAAAATTCAAACTGTTACTAGAAACGAACGCTTGAACCTAGAAGACTGAAAATTGGGCAGCCAAGTGGGCTTAGTGAACTGATCATTACCACCAAGTATCATCAAGATTTGGTGAAAAAATGTTTGCTGAGATTTCAGCAAACTAGTAGTTTTTTGGAAGCTTGGCAACCCCTTTCAAACGAAAGTGTTTTTTGCCAGGCTCTGCATGGGGTACTTCAAGAGGAAACAAACCATAGAGATAGAACTTAGAACTACTTCATTTGGTCAAGTTTCAAGGAGCTAGCACAAACCGTGTTTGATTTACAATTCCAAACACAACTATCTATGTAGGAGAAAACAGAGTGAAACCTAAAAATTCAAGTGTTACTGGAAACGAACGCTTGAACCTAGAAGAGTGAAAATTGGGCAGCCAAGTGGGCTTAGTGAACTGATCATTATCACCAAGTATCATCAAGATTTCTTGAAAAAATGTTTGCTGTGATTTCAGCAAACTAGTAGTTTTTTGGAAGCTTGGCAACCCCTTTCAAACGAAAGTGTTTTTCGCCAGTCTCTGCAAGGGGTACTTCAAGAGGAAACAAACCATAGAGATAGAACTTAGAACTACTTCATTTGGTCAAGTATCAAGGAGCTAGCACAAACCGTGTTTGATTTAGAATTCCAAACACAGCTATCTATGTAGGAGAAAACAGAGTGAAACCTAAAAATTCAAACAATTACTAGAAACAAACGCTTGAACCTAGAAGAGTGAAAAATGGGCAGCCAAGTGGGCTTAGTGAACTGATCATTACCACCAAGTATCATCAAGATTTGGTGAAAAAATGTTTGCTGAGATTTCAGCAAACTAGTAGATTTTTGAAAGCTTGGCAACCCCTTTCAAAGGAAAGTGTTTTTTGCCAGTCTCTGCATGGGGTACTTCAAGAGGAAACAAACCATAGAGATAGAACTTAGAACTACTTCATTTTGTCAAGTTTCAAGGAGCTAGCACAAACCGTGTTTGATTTAGAATTCCAAAAACAGCTATCTATGTAGGAGAAAACAGAGTGAAACCTAATATTTCAAACTGTTACTGGAAACGAACGCTTGAACCTAAAAGAGTGAAAATTGGGCAGCCAAGTGGGATTAGTAAACTGATCATTACCACCAAGTATCACCAAGATTTGGTGAAAAAATGTTTGCTGAGATTTCAGCAAACTAGTAGTTTTTTGGAAGCTTGGCAATCCCTTAAAAACTAAAGTGTTTTTTGCCAGGCTCTGCATGGGGTACTTCAAGAGGAAACAAACCATAGAGATAGAACTTAGAACTGCTTCATTTTGTCAAGTTTCAAGGAGCTAGCACAAACCGTGTTTGATTTAGAATTCCAAACACAGCTATCTATGTAGGAGAAAACAGAGTGAAACCTAAAAATTCAAACTGTTACTGGAAACGAACGCTTCAACCTATAAGAATAAAAATTGGGCAGCCAAGTGGGATTAGTGAACTGATCATTACCACATGGTATCATCAAGATTTGGTGAAAAAATGTTTGCTGAGATTTCAGCAAACTAGTAGTTTTTTGGAAGCTTGGCAACCCCTTTCAAACGAAAGTGTTTTTCGCCAGTCTCTGCATGGGGTACTTCAAGAGGAAACAAACCATAGAGATAGAACTTAGAACTACTTCATGTGGTCAAGTTTCAAGGAGCTAGCACAAACCTTGTTTGATTTAGAATTCCAAACACAACTATCTATGTAGGAGAAAACATAGTGAAACCTAAAAATTCAAAGTGTTACTGGAAACGAACGCTTGAACCTAGATGAGTGAAAATTGGTCAGCCAAGTGAGCTTAGTGAACTGATCATTACCACCAAGTATCATCAAGATTTGGTGAAAAAATGTTTGCTGAGATTTCAGCAAACTAGTAGTTTTTTGGAAGCTTCGCAACCCCTTTTAAACGAAAGTGTTTTTCGCCAGTCTCTGCATTGGGTACTTCAAGAGGAAAAAACCATAGATATAGAACTTAGAACTACTTCATTTGGTCAAGTTTCAAGGAGCTAGCACAAACCGTGTTTGATTTACAATTCCAAACACAACTATCTATGTAGGAGAAAACAGAGTGAAACCTAAAAATTCAAGTGTTACTGGAAACGAACGCTTGAACCTAGAAGAGTGAAAATTGGGCAGCCAAGTGGGCTTAGTGAACTGATCATTACCACCAAGTATCATCAAGATTTGGTGAAAAAATGTTTGCTGAAATTTCAGCAAACTAGTAGTTTTTTGGAAGTTTGGCAACCGCTTTCAAACGAAAGTGTTTTTCGCCAGTCTCTGCATGGGGTACTTCAAGAGGAAACAAACCATAGAGATAGAACTTAGAACTACTTCATTTGGTCAAGTATCAAGGAGCTAGCACAAACCGTGTTTGATTTAGAATTCCAAACACAGCTATCTATGTAGGAGAAAACAGAGTGAAACCTAAAAATTCAAACTGTTACTAGAAACGAACGCTTGAACCTAGAAGACTGAAAATTGGGCAGCCAAGTGGGCTTAGTGAACTGATCATTACCACCAAGTATCATCAAGATTTGGTGAAAAAATGTTTGCTGAGATTTCAGCAAACTAGTAGTTTTTTGGAAGCTTGGCAACCCCTTTCAAACGAAAGTGTTTTTCGCCAGTCTCTGCATGGGGTACTTCAAGAGGAAACAACCATAGAGATAGAACTTAGAACTACTTCATTTGGTCAAGTTTCATGAGCTAGCACAAACCATGTTTGGTTTAGAATTGCAAACACAGCTATCTATGTAGGAGAAAACAGAGTGAAACCTAAAAATTCAAACAGTTACTGGAAACGAATGCTTCAACCTAGAAGAATAAAAATTGGGCAGCCATGTGGGATTAGTGAACTGATCATTACCACCAAGTATCATCAAGATTTGGTGAAAAAATGTTTGCTGAGATTTCAGCAAACTGGTAGATTTTTGGAAGCTTGGCAACCCCTTTCAAACGAAAGTGTTTTTTGCCAGTCTCTGCATGGGGTACTTCAAGAGGAAACAAACCATAGAGATAGAACTTAGAACTACTTCATGTGGTCAAGATTCAAGGAGCTAGCACAAACCGTGTTTGATTTAGAATTCCAAACACAACTATCTATGTAGGAGAAAACAGAGTGAAACCTAAAAATTCAAACTGTTACTAGAAACGAACACTTGAACCTAGAAGAGTGAAAATTGGGCAGCCAAGTGGGCTTAGTGAACTGATCATTACCACCATGTATCATCAAGATTTGGTGAAAAAATATTTGCTAAGATTTCAGCAAACTAGTAGTTATTTGGAATCTTGGCAACCCCTTTCAAACGAAAGTGTTGTTCACCAGTCTCTGCATGGGGTACTTCAAAAGGAAACAAACCATAGAGATAGAACTTAGAACTACTTCATTTGGTCAAGTTTCAAGGAGCTAGCACAAACCGTGTTTGATTTAGAATTCCAAACACAACTATCTATGTAGGAGAAAACAGAGTGAAACCTAAAAATTTAAAGTGTTACTGGAAACGAACGCTTGAACCTAGAAGAGTGAAAATTGGGTAGCCAAGTGGGCTTAGTGAACTGATCATTACCACCAAGTATCATCAAGATTTGGTGAAAAAATGTTTGCTGAGGTTTTTGCAAACTAGTAGTTTTTTGGAAGCTTGGCAACCCCTTTCAATCGAAAGTGTTTTTCGCCAGTCTCTGCATGGGGTACTTCAAGAGGAAACAACCATAGAGATAGAACTTAGAACTACTTCATTTGGTCAAGTTTCAAGGAGCTAGCACAAACCGTGTTTGATTTAGAATTGCAAACACAGCTATCTATGTAGGAGAAAACAGAGTGAAACCTAAAAATTCAAACTGTTACTGGAAACGAATGCTTCAACCTAGAAGAATAAAAATTGGGCAGCCATGTGGGATTAGTGAACTGATCATTACCACCAAGTATCATCAAGATTTGGTGAAAAAAGGTTTGCTGAGATTTCAGCAAACTAGTAGTTTTTTGGAAGCTTGGCAACCCCTTTCAAAAGAAAGTATTTTTCGCCAGTCTCTGCATGGGGTACTTCAAGAGGAAACAAACCATAGAGATAGAACTTAGAACTACTTTATGTGGTCAAGTTTCAAGGAGCTAGCACAAACCGTGTTTGATTTAGAATTCCAAACACAACTATCTATGTAGGAGAAAACAGAGTGAAACCTAAAAATTCAAACTGTTTCTAGAAACGAACACTTGAACCTAGAAGAGTGAAAATTGGGCAGCCAAGTGGGCTTAGTGAACTGATCATTACCACCAAGTATCATCAAGATTTGGTGAAAAAATGTTTGCTGAGATTTCAGCAAACTAGTAGTTTTTTGGAAGCTTGGCAACCCCTTTCAATCGAAAGTGTTTTTCGCCAGTCTCTGCATGGGGTACTTCAAGAGGAAACAACCATAGAGATAGAACTTAGAACTACTTCATTTGGTCAAGTTTCACGGAGTTAGCACAAACCGTGTTTGATTTAGAATTGCAAACACAGCTATCTATGTAGGAGAAAACGGAGTGAAACCTAAAAATTCAAACTGTTACTGGAAACAAATGCTTCAACCTAGAAGAATAAAAATTGGGCAGCCATGTGGGATTAGTGAACTGATCATTAAGAACCAAGTATCATCAAGATTTGGTGAAAAAATATTTGCTGAGATTTCAGCAAACTAGTAGTTATTTGGAATCTTGGCAACCCCTTTCAAATGAAAGTTTTGTTCGCCAGTCTCTGCATGGGGTACTTCAAGAGGAAACAAACCATAGAGATAGAACTTAGAACTACCTCATTTTGTCAAGTTTCAAGGAGCTAGCACAAACCGTGTTTGATTTAGAATTGCAAACACAGCTATCTATGTAGGAGAAAACAGAGTGAAATCTAAAAATTCAAACTGTTACTGGAAACGAATGCTTCAACCTAGAAGAATAAAAATTGGGCTGCCATGTGGGATTAGTGAACTGATCATTACCACCAAGTATCATCAAGATTTGGTGAAAAAATATTTGCTGAGATTTCAGCAAACTAGTAGTTATTTGGAATCTTGGCAACCCCTTTCAAACGAAAGTGTTGTTCGCCAGTCTCTGCATGGGGTACTTCAAGAGGAAACAAACCATAGAGATAGAACTTAGAACTACCTCATTTTGTCAAGGTTCAAGGAGCTAGCACAAACCGTGTTTGATTTAGAATTCCAAACACAACTATCTATGTAGGAGAAAACAGAGTGAAACCTAAAAATTTAAAGTGTTACTGGAAACGAACGCTTGAACCTAGAAGAGTGAAAATTGGGCCGCCAAGTGGGCTTAGTGAACTGATCATTACCACCAAGTATCATCAAGATTTGGTGAAAAAATGTTTGCTGAGGTTTCAGCAAACTAGTAGTTTTTTGGAAGCTTTGCAAACCCTTTCAATCGAAAGTGTTTTTCGCCAGTCTCTGCATGGGGTACTTCAAGAGGAAACAACCATAGAGATAGAACTTTGAACTACTTCATTTGGTCAAGTTTCAAGGAGCTAGCACAAACCGTGTTTGATTTAGAATTGCAAACACAGCTATCTATGTAGGAGAAAACAGAGTGAAACCTAAAAATTCAAACTGTTACTGGAAACGAATGCTTCAAATTAGAAGAATAAAAATTGGGCAGCCATGTGGGATTAGTGAACTGATCATTACCACCATGTATCATCAATATTTGGTGAAAAAATGTTTGCTGAGATTTCAGCAAACTAGTAGTTATTTGGAAGCTTGGCAACCCCTTTCAAACGAAAGTGTTTTTTGCCAGTCTCTGCATGGGGTACTTCAAGAGGAAACAAACCATAGAGATAGAACTTAGAACTACTTCATTTGGTCAAGTATCAAGGAGCTAGCACAAACCGTGTTTGATTTAGAATTCCAAACACAACTATCTATGTAGGAGAAAACAGAGTGAAACCTAAAAATTCAAACTGTTACTAGAAACGAACACTTGAACCTAGAAGAGTGAAAATTGGGCAGCCAAGTGGGCTTAGTGAACTGATCATTACCACCAAGTATCATCAAGATTTGGTGAAAAAATGTTTGCTGAGATTTCAGCAAACTAGTAGTTTTTTGGAAGCTTGGCAACCCCTTTCAATCGAAATTGTTTTTCGCCAGTCTCTGCATGGGGTACTTCAAGAGGAAACAACCATAGAGATAGAACTTAGAACTACTTCATTTGGTCAAGTTTCAAGGAGCTAGCACAAACCGTGTTTGATTTAGAATTGCAAACACAGCTATCTATGTAGGAGAAAACAGAGTGAAACCTAAAAATTCAAACTGTTACTGGAAACGAATGCTTCAAATTAGAAGAATAAAAATTGGGCTGCCATGTGGGATTAGTGAACTGATCATTACCACCAAGTATCATCAAGATTTGGTGAAAAAATGTTTGCTGAGATTTCAGCAAACTGGTAGTTTTTTGGAAGCTTGGCAACCCCTTTCAAACGAAAGTGTTTTTCGCCAGTCTCTGCATGGGGTACTTCAAGAGGAAACAAACCATAGAGATAGAACTTAGAACTACTTCATGTGGTCAAGATTCAAGGAGCTAGCACAAACCGTGTTTGATTTAGAATTCCAAACACAACTATCTATGTAGGAGAAAACAGAGTGAAACCTAAAAATTCAAACTGTTACTAGAAACGAACACTTGAACTTAGAAGAGTGAAAATTGGGCAGCCAAGTGGGCTTAGTGAACTGATCATTACCACCAAGTATCATCAAGATTTGGTGAAAAAATGTTTGCTGAGGTTTCAGCAAACTAGTAGTTTTTTGGAAGCTTGGCAACCCCTTTCAAACGAAAGTGTTTTTCGCCAGTCTCTGCATGGGGTACTTCAAGAGGAAACAACCATAGAGATAGAACTTAGAACTACTTCATTTGGTCAAGTTTCAAGGAGCTAGCACAAACCTTGTTTGATTTAGAATTGCAAACACAGCTATCTATGTAGGAGAAAACAGAGTGAAACCTAAAACTTCAAACTGTTACTGGAAACGAATGCTTCAAATTAGAAGAATAAAAATTGGACAGCCATGTGGGATTAGTGAACTGATCATTACCACCAAGTATCATCAATATTTGGTGAAAAAATGTTTGCTGAGATTTCAGCAAACTAGTAGATATTTGGAATCTTGGCAACCCCTTTCAAACGAAAGTGTTTTTCGCCAGTCTCTGCATGGGGTACTTCAAGAGGAAACAAACCAAAGAGATAGAACATAGAACTACTTCATGTTTTCAAGTTTCAAGGAGCTAGCACAAACCGTGTTTGATTTAGAATTCCAAACACAACTATCTATGTAGGAGAAAACAGAGTGAAACCTAAAAATTCAAAGTGTTACTGGAAACGAACGCTTGAACCTAGAAGAGTGAAAATTGGGCAGCCAAGTGGGCTTAGTGAACTGATCATTACCACCAAGTATCATGAAGACTTGGTGAAAAAATGTTTTCTGAGATTTCAGCAAACTAGTAGTTTTTTGGAAGCTTGGCAACCCCTTTCAAACGAAAGTGTTTTTCGCCAGTCTCTGCATGGGGTACATAAAGAGGAAACAAACCATAGAGATAGAACTTAGAACTACTTCATTTTGTCAAGTTTCAAGGAGCTAGCACAAACCGTGTTTGATTTAGAATTCCAAGCACAGCTATCTATGTAGGAGAAAACAGAGTGAAACCTAAAAATTCAAACTGTTACAGGAAACAAATGCTTCAATCTAGAAGAATAAAAATTGGGCAGCCAAGTGGGATTAGTGAACTGATCATTACCACCAAATATCATCAAGATTTGTTGAAAAAATGTTTGGTGAGATTTTAGCAAACTAGTAGTTTTTTGGAAGCTTGGCAACCCCTTTCAAACGAAAGTGTTTTTCGCCAGTCTCTGCATGGGGTACTTCAAGAGGAAACAAACCACAGAGATAGAACATAGAACTACTTCATTTGGTCAAGTTTCAAGGAGCTAGCACAAACCGTGTTTGATTTAGAATTCCAAACACAACTATCTATGTAGGAGAAAACAGAGTGAAACCTAAAAATTCAAACTGTTACTGGAAACGAACGCTTGAACCTAGAAGAGTGAAAATTGGGCAGCCAAGTGGGCTTAGTGAACTGATCATTACCACCAAGTATCATCAAGATTTGGTGAAAAAATGTTTGCTGAGATTTCAGCAAACTAGTAGTTTTTTGGAAGCTTGGCAACCCCTTTCAAACGAAAGTGTTTTTCACCAGTCTCTGCATGGGGTACATCAAGAAAAAACAAACCATAGAGATAGAACTTAGAACTACTTCATTTTGTCAAGTTTCAAGGAGCTAGCACAAACCGTGTTTGATTTACAATTCCAAACGAAACTATCTATGTAGGAGAAAACAGAGTGAAACCTAAAAATTCAAAGTGTTACTGGAAACGAACGCTTGAACCTAGAAGAGTGAAAATTGGGCAGCCAAGTGGGATTAGTGAACTGATCATTACCACCAAGTATCATCAAGACTTGGTGAAAAAATGTTTGCTGAGATTTCAGCAAACTAGTAGTTTTTTGGAAGCTTGGCAACCCCTTTCAAACGAAAGTGTTTTTTGCCAGTCTCTGCATGGGGTACTTCAAGAGGAAGCAAACCATAGAGATAGAACTTAGAACACCTTCATTTGGTCAAGTTTCAAGGAGCTAGCACAAACCGTGTTTGATTTAGGATTCCAAACACAGCTATCTATGTAGGAGAAAACAGAGTGAAACCTAAAAATTCAAACTGTTACTGGAAACGAATGCTTCAACCTAGAAGAATAAAAATTGGGCAGCCAAGTGGGATTAGTGAACTGATCATTACCACCAAGTATCATCAAGATTTGTGAAAAAATGTTTGCTGAGATTTCAGCAAACTAGTAGTTTTTTGGAAGCTTGGCAACCCCTTTCAAACGAAAGTGTTTTTGCCAGTCTCTGCATGGGTTACTTCAAGAGGAAACAAACCATAGAGATAGAACATAGAACTACTTCATTTGGTCAAGTTTCAAGGAGCTAGCACAAACCGTGTTTGATTTAGAATTCCAAACACATCTATCTATATTGCAGAAAACAGAGTGAAAACTAAAAATTCAAAGTGTTACTGGAAACGAACGCTTGAACCTAGAAGAGTGAAAATTGGGCAGCCAAGTGGGCTTAGTGAACTGATCATTACCACCAAGTATCATTAAGATTTGGTGAAAAAATGTTTGCTGAGATTTCAGCAAACTAGTAGTTTTTTGGAAGCTTGACAAACCCTTTCAAACGAAAGTGTTTTACGACAGTCTCTGCATGGGGTACTTCAAGAGGAAACAAACCATAGAGATAGAACTTAGAACTACTTCATTTTGTCAAGTTTCAAGGAGCTAGCACAAACCGTGTTTGATTTAGAATTCCAAACACAACTATCTATGTAGGAGAAAACAGAGTGAAACCTAAAAATTTAAAGCGTTACTGTAAACGAACGCTTGAACCGAGAAGAGTGAAATTTGGGCAGCCAAGTGGGCTTAGTGAACTGATCATTACCACCAAGTATCATCAAGATTTGGTAAAAAAATGTGTGCTGAGATTTCAGCAAACTAGTAGTTTTTTGGAAGCTTGGCAACCCCTTTCAAACGAAAGTGTTTTTCGCCAGTCTCTGCATGGGGTACATAAAGAGGAAACAACCATAGAGATAGAACTTAGAACTACTTCATTTGGTCAAGTTTCAAGGAGCTAGCACAAACCGTGTTTGATTTACAATTCCAAACGAAACTATCTATGTAGGAGAAAACAGAGTGAAACCTAAAAATTCAAAGTGTTACTGGAAACGAACGCTTGAACCTAGAAGTGTGAAAATTGGGCAGCCAAGTGGGATTAGTGAACTGATCATTACCACCAAGTATCATCAAGACTTGGTGAAAAAATGTTTGCTGAGATTTCAGCAAACTAGTAGTTTTTTGGAAGCTTGGCAACCCCTTTCAAACGAAAGTGTTTTTTGCCAGTCTCTGCTTGGGGTATATCAAGAGGAAGCAAACCATAGAGATAGAACTTAGAACACCTTCATTTGGTCAAGTTTCAAGGAGCTAGCACAAACCGTGTTTGATTTAGGATTCCAAACACAGCTATCTATGTAGGAGAAAACAGAGTGAAACCTAAAAATTCAAACTGTTACTGGAAACGAATGCTTCAACCTAGAAGAATAAAAATTGGGCAGCCAAGCGGGCTTAGTGAACTGATCATTACCACCAAGTATCATCAAGATTTGGTGAAAAAATGTTTGCTGAGATTTCAGCAAACTAGTAGTTTTTTGGAAGCTTGGCAACCCCTTTAAAACGAAAGTGTTTTTCGCCAGTCTCTGCATGGGTTACTTCAAGAGGAAACAAACCATAGAGATAGAACTTAAAACTACTTCATTTGGTCAAGTTTCAAGGAGCTAGCACAAACCGTGTTTGATTTAGAATTCCAAACACAGCTATCTCTGTAGGAGAAAACAGAGTGAAACCTAAAAATTCAAACTGTTACTGGAAACGAACGCTTGAACCTAGAAGAGTGAAAATTGGGCAGCCAAGTGTGCTTAGTGAACTGATCATTACCACCAAGTATCATCAAGATTTCTTGAAAAAATGTTTGCTGAGATTTCAGCAAACTAGTAGTTTTTTGGAAGCTTGGCAACCCCTTTCAAAGGAAAGTGTTTTTCGCCAGTCTCTGCATGGGGTACTTCAAGAGGAAACAAACCATAGAGATAGAACTTAGAACTACTTCATTTTGTCAAGTTTCAAGGAGCTAGCACAAACCGTGTTTGATTTAGAATTCCAAACACAGCTATCTATGTAAAAGAAAACAAAGTGAAACCTAAAAATTCAGACTGTTACTGGAAACAAATGCTTCAACCTAGAAGAATAAAAACTGGGCAGCCAAGTTCGATTAGTGAACTGATCATTACCACCAAGTATCATCAAGATTTGGTGAAAAAATCTTTGCTGAGATTTCAGCAAACTAGTAGTTTTTTGGAAGCTTGGCAACCCCTTTCAAACGAAAGTGTTTTTCGCCAGTCTCTGCATGGGGTACTTCAAGAGGAAACAAACCATAGAGATGGAACTTAGAACTACTTCATTTTGTCAAGTTTCAAGGAGCTAGCACAAACCGTGTTTGATTTAGAATTACAAACACAGCTATCTATGTAAAAGAAAACAGAGTGAAACCTAAAAATTCAGACTTTTACTGGAAACAAATGCTTCAACCTAGAAGAATAAAAACTGGGCAGCCAAGTTCGATTAGTGAACTGATCATTACCACCAAGTATCATCAAGATTTGGTGAAAAAATATTTGCTGAGATTTCAGCAAACAAGTAGTTTTTTGGAAGCTTGGCAACCCCTTTCAAACGAAAGTGTTTTTCGCCAGTCTCTGCATGGGGTACTTCAAGAGGAAACAAACCATAGAGATAGAACTTAGAACTACTTCATTTGGTCATGTTTCAAGGAGCTAGCACAAACCGTGTTTGATTTAGAATTCCAAACACAGCTATCTATGTAGGAGAAAACAGAGTGAAACCTAAAAATTCAAACTGTTACTGGAAACGAATGCTTTAACCTAGAAGAATAAAAATTGGTCAGCCAAGTGGGCTTAGTGATCTGATCATTACCACCAAGTATCATCAAGATTTGGTGAAAAAATGTTTGCTGAGATTTCATCAAACTAGTAGTTTTTGGAAGCTTGGCAACCCCTTTCAAACGAAAGAGTTTTTCGTCAGTCTCTGCATGGGGTACTTCAAGAAGACACAAACCATAGAGATAGAACTTAGAAGTACTTCATTTGGTCAAGTTTCAAAGAGCTAGCACAAACCGTGTTTGATTTAGAATTCCAAACACAGCTATCTATGTAGGAGAAAACAGAGTGAAACCTAAAAATTCAAACTGTTACTGGAAACGAACGCTTGAACCTAGAAGAGTGAAAATTGGGCAGCCAAGTGGGCTTAGTGAACTGATCATTACCACCAAGTATCATCAAGATTTGGTGAAAAAATGTTTGCTGAGATTTCAGCAAACTAGTAGTTTTTTGGAAGCTTGGCAACCCCTTTCAAACGAAAGTGTTTTTCACCAGTCTCTGCATGGGGTACATCAAGAAGAAACAAACCATAGAGATAGAACTTAGAACTACTTCATTTTGTCAAGTTTCAAGGAGCTAGCACAAACCGTGTTTGATTTACAATTCCAAACGAAACTATCTATGTAGGAGAAAACAGAGTGAAACCTAAAAATTCAAAGTGTTACTGGAAACGAACGCTTGAACCTAGAAGAGTGAAAATTGGGCAGCCAAGTGGGATTAGTGAACTGATCATTACCACCAAGTATCATCAAGACTTGGTGAAAAAATGTTTGCTGAGATTTCAGCAAACTAGTAGTTTTTTGGAAGCTTGGCAACCCCTTTCAAACGAAAGTGTTTTTTGCCAGTCTCTGCATGGGGTACTTCAAGAGGAAGCAAACCATAGAGATAGAACTTAGAACACCTTCATTTGGTCAAGTTTCAAGGAGGTAGCACAAACCGTGTTTGATTTAGGATTCCAAACACAGCTATCTATGTAGGAGAAAACAGAGTGAAACCTAAAAATTCAAACTGTTACTGGAAACGAATGCTTCAACCTAGAAGAATAAAAATTGGGCAGCCAAGTGGGATTAGTGAACTGATCATTACCACCAAGTATCATCAAGATTTGTGAAAAAATGTTTGCTGAGATTTCAGCAAACTAGTAGTTTTTTGGAAGCTTGGCAACCCCTTTCAAACGAAAGTGTTTTTTGCCAGTCTCTGCATGGGTTACTTCAAGAGGAAACAAACCATAGAGATAGAACATAGAACTACTTCATTTGGTCAAGTTTCAAGGAGCTAGCACAAA
Organism: Callospermophilus lateralis; assembly: GCF_048772815.1. Lineage (NCBI taxonomy): Eukaryota > Metazoa > Chordata > Mammalia > Rodentia > Sciuridae > Callospermophilus > Callospermophilus lateralis. The sequence goes on from NW_027513779.1 coordinate 47,644, forward strand.
CCGTGTTTGATTTAGAATTCCAAACACATCTATCTATATTGCAGAAAACAGAGTGAAAACTAAAAATTCAAAGTGTTACTGGAAACGAACGCTTGAACCTAGAAGAGTGAAAATTGGGCAGCCAAGTGGGCTTAGTGAACTGATCATTACCACCAAGTATCATTAAGATTTGGTGAAAAAATGTTTGCTGAGATTTCAGCAAACTAGTAGTTTTTTGGAAGCTTGACAAACCCTTTCAAACGAAAGTGTTTTACGACAGTCTCTGCATGGGGTACTTCAAGAGGAAACAAACCATAGAGATAGAACTTAGAACTACTTCATTTTGTCAAGTTTCAAGGAGCTAGCACAAACCGTGTTTGATTTAGAATTCCAAACACAACTATCTATGTAGGAGAAAACAGAGTGAAACCTAAAAATTTAAAGCGTTACTGTAAACGAACGCTTGAACCGAGAAGAGTGAAATTTGGGCAGCCAAGTGGGCTTAGTGAACTGATCATTACCACCAAGTATCATCAAGATTTGGTAAAAAAATGTGTGCTGAGATTTCAGCAAACTAGGAGTTTTTTGGAAGCTTGGCAACCCCTTTCAAACGAAAGTGTTTTTCGCCAGTCTCTGCATGGGGTACATAAAGAGGAAACAACCATAGAGATAGAACTTAGAACTACTTCATTTGGTCAAGTTTCAAGGAGCTAGCACAAACCGTGTTTGATTTACAATTCCAAACGAAACTATCTATGTAGGAGAAAACAGAGTGAAACCTAAAAATTCAAAGTGTTACTGGAAACGAACGCTTGAACCTAGAAGTGTGAAAATTGGGCAGCCAAGTGGGATTAGTGAACTGATCATTACCACCAAGTATCATCAAGACTTGGTGAAAAAATGTTTGCTGAGATTTCAGCAAACTAGTAGTTTTTTGGAAGCTTGGCAACCCCTTTCAAACGAAAGTGTTTTTTGCCAGTCTCTGCTTGGGGTATATCAAGAGGAAGCAAACCATAGAGATAGAACTTAGAACACCTTCATTTGGTCAAGTTTCAAGGAGCTAGCACAAACCGTGTTTGATTTAGGATTCCAAACACAGCTATCTATGTAGGAGAAAACAGAGTGAAACCTAAAAATTCAAACTGTTACTGGAAACGAATGCTTCAACCTAGAAGAATAAAAATTGGGCAGCCAAGCGGGCTTAGTGAACTGATCATTACCACCAAGTATCATCAAGATTTGGTGAAAAAATGTTTGCTGAGATTTCAGCAAACTAGTAGTTTTTTGGAAGCTTGGCAACCCCTTTAAAACGAAAGTGTTTTTCGCCAGTCTCTGCATGGGTTACTTCAAGAGGAAACAAACCATAGAGATAGAACTTAAAACTACTTCATTTGGTCAAGTTTCAAGGAGCTAGCACAAACCGTGTTTGATTTAGAATTCCAAACACAGCTATCTCTGTAGGAGAAAACAGAGTGAAACCTAAAAATTCAAACTGTTACTGGAAACGAACGCTTGAACCTAGAAGAGTGAAAATTGGGCAGCCAAGTGTGCTTAGTGAACTGATCATTACCACCAAGTATCATCAAGATTTCTTGAAAAAATGTTTGCTGAGATTTCAGCAAACTAGTAGTTTTTTGGAAGCTTGGCAACCCCTTTCAAAGGAAAGTGTTTTTCGCCAGTCTCTGCATGGGGTACTTCAAGAGGAAACAAACCATAGAGATAGAACTTAGAACTACTTCATTTTGTCAAGTTTCAAGGAGCTAGCACAAACCGTGTTTGATTTAGAATTCCAAACACAGCTATCTATGTAAAAGAAAACAAAGTGAAACCTAAAAATTCAGACTGTTACTGGAAACAAATGCTTCAACCTAGAAGAATAAAAACTGGGCAGCCAAGTTCGATTAGTGAACTGATCATTACCACCAAGTATCATCAAGATTTGGTGAAAAAATCTTTGCTGAGATTTCAGCAAACTAGTAGTTTTTTGGAAGCTTGGCAACCCCTTTCAAACGAAAGTGTTTTTCGCCAGTCTCTGCATGGGGTACTTCAAGAGGAAACAAACCATAGAGATGGAACTTAGAACTACTTCATTTTGTCAAGTTTCAAGGAGCTAGCACAAACCGTGTTTGATTTAGAATTACAAACACAGCTATCTATGTAAAAGAAAACAGAGTGAAACCTAAAAATTCAGACTTTTACTGGAAACAAATGCTTCAACCTAGAAGAATAAAAACTGGGCAGCCAAGTTCGATTAGTGAACTGATCATTACCACCAAGTATCATCAAGATTTGGTGAAAAAATATTTGCTGAGATTTCAGCAAACAAGTAGTTTTTTGGAAGCTTGGCAACCCCTTTCAAACGAAAGTGTTTTTCGCCAGTCTCTGCATGGGGTACTTCAAGAGGAAACAAACCATAGAGATAGAACTTAGAACTACTTCATTTGGTCATGTTTCAAGGAGCTAGCACAAACCGTGTTTGATTTAGAATTCCAAACACAGCTATCTATGTAGGAGAAAACAGAGTGAAACCTAAAAATTCAAACTGTTACTGGAAACGAATGCTTTAACCTAGAAGAATAAAAATTGGTCAGCCAAGTGGGCTTAGTGATCTGATCATTACCACCAAGTATCATCAAGATTTGGTGAAAAAATGTTTGCTGAGATTTCATCAAACTAGTAGTTTTTGGAAGCTTGGCAACCCCTTTCAAACGAAAGAGTTTTTCGTCAGTCTCTGCATGGGGTACTTCAAGAAGACACAAACCATAGAGATAGAACTTAGAAGTACTTCATTTGGTCAAGTTTCAAAGAGCTAGCACAAACCGTGTTTGATTTAGAATTCCAAACACAGCTATCTATGTAGGAGAAAACAGAGTGAAACCTAAAAATTCAAACTGTTACTGGAAACGAACGCTTGAACCTAGAAGAGTGAAAATTGGGCAGCCAAGTGGGCTTAGTGAACTGATCATTACCACCAAGTATCATCAAGATTTGGTGAAAAAATGTTTGCTGAGATTTCAGCAAACTAGTAGTTTTTTGGAAGCTTGGCAACCCCTTTCAAACGAAAGTGTTTTTCACCAGTCTCTGCATGGGGTACATCAAGAAGAAACAAACCATAGAGATAGAACTTAGAACTACTTCATTTTGTCAAGTTTCAAGGAGCTAGCACAAACCGTGTTTGATTTACAATTCCAAACGAAACTATCTATGTAGGAGAAAACAGAGTGAAACCTAAAAATTCAAAGTGTTACTGGAAACGAACGCTTGAACCTAGAAGAGTGAAAATTGGGCAGCCAAGTGGGATTAGTGAACTGATCATTACCACCAAGTATCATCAAGACTTGGTGAAAAAATGTTTGCTGAGATTTCAGCAAACTAGTAGTTTTTTGGAAGCTTGGCAACCCCTTTCAAACGAAAGTGTTTTTTGCCAGTCTCTGCATGGGGTACTTCAAGAGGAAGCAAACCATAGAGATAGAACTTAGAACACCTTCATTTGGTCAAGTTTCAAGGAGGTAGCACAAACCGTGTTTGATTTAGGATTCCAAACACAGCTATCTATGTAGGAGAAAACAGAGTGAAACCTAAAAATTCAAACTGTTACTGGAAACGAATGCTTCAACCTAGAAGAATAAAAATTGGGCAGCCAAGTGGGATTAGTGAACTGATCATTACCACCAAGTATCATCAAGATTTGTGAAAAAATGTTTGCTGAGATTTCAGCAAACTAGTAGTTTTTTGGAAGCTTGGCAACCCCTTTCAAACGAAAGTGTTTTTTGCCAGTCTCTGCATGGGTTACTTCAAGAGGAAACAAACCATAGAGATAGAACATAGAACTACTTCATTTGGTCAAGTTTCAAGGAGCTAGCACAAACCGTGTTTGATTTAGAATTCCAAACACATCTATCTATATTGCAGAAAACAGAGTGAAAACTAAAAATTCAAAGTGTTACTGGAAACGAACGCTTGAACCTAGAAGAGTGAAAATTGGGCAGCCAAGTGGGCTTAGTGAACTGATCATTACCACCAAGTATCATTAAGATTTGGTGAAAAAATGTTTGCTGAGATTTCAGCAAACTAGTAGTTTTTTGGAAGCTTGACAAACCCTTTCAAACGAAAGTGTTTTACGACAGTCTCTGCATGGGGTACTTCAAGAGGAAACAAACCATAGAGATAGAACTTAGAACTACTTCATTTTGTCAAGTTTCAAGGAGCTAGCACAAACCGTGTTTGATTTAGAATTCCAAACACAACTATCTATGTAGGAGAAAACAGAGTGAAACCTAAAAATTTAAAGCGTTACTGTAAACGAACGCTTGAACCGAGAAGAGTGAAATTTGGGCAGCCAAGTGGGCTTAGTGAACTGATCATTACCACCAAGTATCATCAAGATTTGGTAAAAAAATGTGTGCTGAGATTTCAGCAAACTAGTAGTTTTTTGGAAGCTTGGCAACCCCTTTCAAACGAAAGTGTTTTTCGCCAGTCTCTGCATGGGGTACATAAAGAGGAAACAACCATAGAGATAGAACTTAGAACTACTTCATTTGGTCAAGTTTCAAGGAGCTAGCACAAACCGTGTTTGATTTACAATTCCAAACGAAACTATCTATGTAGGAGAAAACAGAGTGAAACCTAAAAATTCAAAGTGTTACTGGAAACGAACGCTTGAACCTAGAAGTGTGAAAATTGGGCAGCCAAGTGGGATTAGTGAACTGATCATTACCACCAAGTATCATCAAGACTTGGTGAAAAAATGTTTGCTGAGATTTCAGCAAACTAGTAGTTTTTTGGAAGCTTGGCAACCCCTTTCAAACGAAAGTGTTTTTTGCCAGTCTCTGCTTGGGGTATATCAAGAGGAAGCAAACCATAGAGATAGAACTTAGAACACCTTCATTTGGTCAAGTTTCAAGGAGCTAGCACAAACCGTGTTTGATTTAGGATTCCAAACACAGCTATCTATGTAGGAGAAAACAGAGTGAAACCTAAAAATTCAAACTGTTACTGGAAACGAATGCTTCAACCTAGAAGAATAAAAATTGGGCAGCCAAGCGGGCTTAGTGAACTGATCATTACCACCAAGTATCATCAAGATTTGGTGAAAAAATGTTTGCTGAGATTTCAGCAAACTAGTAGTTTTTTGGAAGCTTGGCAACCCCTTTAAAACGAAAGTGTTTTTCGCCAGTCTCTGCATGGGTTACTTCAAGAGGAAACAAACCATAGAGATAGAACTTAAAACTACTTCATTTGGTCAAGTTTCAAGGAGCTAGCACAAACCGTGTTTGATTTAGAATTCCAAACACAGCTATCTCTGTAGGAGAAAACAGAGTGAAACCTAAAAATTCAAACTGTTACTGGAAACGAACGCTTGAACCTAGAAGAGTGAAAATTGGGCAGCCAAGTGTGCTTAGTGAACTGATCATTACCACCAAGTATCATCAAGATTTCTTGAAAAAATGTTTGCTGAGATTTCAGCAAACTAGTAGTTTTTTGGAAGCTTGGCAACCCCTTTCAAAGGAAAGTGTTTTTCGCCAGTCTCTGCATGGGGTACTTCAAGAGGAAACAAACCATAGAGATAGAACTTAGAACTACTTCATTTTGTCAAGTTTCAAGGAGCTAGCACAAACCGTGTTTGATTTAGAATTCCAAACACAGCTATCTATGTAAAAGAAAACAAAGTGAAACCTAAAAATTCAGATTGTTACTGGAAACAAATGCTTCAACCTAGAAGAATAAAAACTGGGCAGCCAAGTTCGATTAGTGAACTGATCATTACCACCAAGTATCATCAAGATTTGGTGAAAAAATCTTTGCTGAGATTTCAGCAAACTAGTAGTTTTTTGGAAGCTTGGCAACCCCTTTCAAACGAAAGTGTTTTTCGCCAGTCTCTGCATGGGGTACTTCAAGAGGAAACAAACCATAGAGATGGAACTTAGAACTACTTCATTTTGTCAAGTTTCAAGGAGCTAGCACAAACCGTGTTTGATTTAGAATTACAAACACAGCTATCTATGTAAAAGAAAACAGAGTGAAACCTAAAAATTCAGACTTTTACTGGAAACAAATGCTTCAACCTAGAAGAATAAAAACTGGGCAGCCAAGTTCGATTAGTGAACTGATCATTACCACCAAGTATCATCAAGATTTGGTGAAAAAATATTTGCTGAGATTTCAGCAAACAAGTAGTTTTTTGGAAGCTTGGCAACCCCTTTCAAACGAAAGTGTTTTTCGCCAGTCTCTGCATGGGGTACTTCAAGAGGAAACAAACCATAGAGATAGAACTTAGAACTACTTCATTTGGTCATGTTTCAAGGAGCTAGCACAAACCGTGTTTGATTTAGAATTCCAAACACAGCTATCTATGTAGGAGAAAACAGAGTGAAACCTAAAAATTCAAACTGTTACTGGAAACGAATGCTTTAACCTAGAAGAATAAAAATTGGTCAGCCAAGTGGGCTTAGTGATCTGATCATTACCACCAAGTATCATCAAGATTTGGTGAAAAAATGTTTGCTGAGATTTCATCAAACTAGTAGTTTTTGGAAGCTTGGCAACCCCTTTCAAACGAAAGAGTTTTTCGTCAGTCTCTGCATGGGGTACTTCAAGAAGACACAAACCATAGAGATAGAACTTAGAAGTACTTCATTTGGTCAAGTTTCAAAGAGCTAGCACAAACCGTGTTTGATTTAGAATTCCAAACACAGCTATCTATGTAGGAGAAAACAGAGTGAAACCTAAAAATTCAAACTGTTACTGGAAACGAATGCTTGAACCTAGAAGAGTGAAAATTGGGCAGCCAAGTGGGCTTAGTGAACTGATCATTACCACCAAGTATCATCAAGATTTGGTGAAAAAATGTTTGCTGAGATTTCAGCAAATTGGTAGTTTTTTGGAAGCTTGGCAACCCCTTTCAAACGAAAGTGTTTTTCGCCAGTGTCTGCATGGGGTACTTCAAGAGGAAACAAACCATAGAGATAGAACTTAGAACTACTTCATTTGGTCAAGTTTCAAGGAGCTAGCACAAACCGTGTTTGATTTAGAATTCCAAACACAGCTATCTATGTAGGAGAAAAGAGAGTGAAACCTAAAAATTCAAACTGTTACTGGAAACGAATGCTTCAACCTAGAAGAATAAAAATTGGGCAGCCAAGTGGAATTAGTGTACTTATCATTATCACCAAGTATCATCAAGATTTGGTGAAAAAATGTTTGCTGAGATTTCAGCCAACTAGTAGTTTTTTGGAAGCTTGGCAACCCCTTTCAAACGAAAGTGTTTTTCGCCAGTCTCTGCATGGGGTACTTCAAGAGGAAACAAACCATAGAGATGGAACTTAGAACTACTTCATTTTGTCAAGTTTCAAGGAGCTAGCACAAACCGTGTTTGATTTAGAATTCCAAACACAGCTATCTATGTAGGAGAAAACAGAGTGAAACCTAAAAATTCAAACTGTTACTGGAAACGAACGCTTGAACCTAGAAGAGTGAAAATTGGGAAGCCAAGTGGGCTTAGTGAACTGATCATTACCACCAAGTATCATCAAGATTTGTTGAAAAAATGTTTGCTGAGATTTCAGCAAACTAGTAGTTTTTTGGAAGCTTCGCAACCCCTTTCAAACGAAAGTGTTTTTTGCCAATCTCTGCATGGGGTACTTCAAGAGGAAACACACCATAGAGATAGAACTAAGAACTACATCATTTGGTCAAGTTTCAAGGAGCTAGCACAAACCGTGTTTGATTTAGAATTCCAAACACAGCTATCTATGTAGGAAAAAACAGAGTGAAACCTAAAAATTCAAACTGTTACTGGAAACGAACGCTTGAACCTAGAAGAGTGAAAATTGGGCAGCCAAGTGGGCTTAGTGAACTGATCATTACCACCAAGTATCATCAAGATTTGGTGAAAAAATGTTTGCTGAGATTTCAGCAAACTAGTAGTTTTTTTGGAAGCTTGGCAACCCCTTTCAAACAAAAGTGTTTTTCGCCAGTCTCGGCATGGGGTACTTCAAGAGGAAACAAACCATAGAGATAGAACTTAGAACTACTTCATTTTTTCAAGTTTCAAGGAGCTAAAAAAAACCGTGTTTGATTTAGAGTTTCAAACACTTCTATCTATATAGCAGAAAACAGAGTGAAACCTAAAAATTCAAAGTGTTACTGGAAACGAATGCTTGAACCTAGAAGAGTGAAAATTGGGCAGCCAAGTGGGCTTAGTGAACTGATCATTACCACCAAGTATCACACAGATTTGTTGAAAAATTGTTTGCTGAGATTTAAACAAACTAGTAGTTTTTTGGAAGCTTGGCAACCCCTTTCAAAAGAAAGTGTTTTTCGCCAGTCTCTGCATGGGGTACTTCAAGAGGAAACAAAGCATAGAGATAGAACTTAGAACTACTTCATTTGGTCAAGTTTCAAGGAGCTAGCACAAACCGTGTTTGATTTAGAATTCCAAACATAGCTATCTATGTAGGAGAAAACAGAGTCAAACCTAAAAATTCAAACTGTTACTGGAAACGAATGCTTGAACCTAGAAGAGTGAAAATTGGGAAGCCAAGTGGGCTTAGTGAACTGATCATTACCACCAAGTATCATCAAGATTTGTTGAAAAAATGTTTGCTGAGATTTCAGCAAACTAGTAGTTTTTTGGAAGCTTGGCAACCCCTTTCAAACGAAAGTGTTTTTTGCCAGTCTCTGCATGGGGTACTTCAAGAGGAAACAAACCATAGAGATAGAACTAAGAACTACATCATTTGGTCAAGTTTCAAGGAGCTAGCACAAACCGTGTTTGATTTAGAATTCCAAACACAGCTATCTATGTAGGAAAAAACAGAGTGAAACCTAAAAATTCAAACTGTTACTGGAAACGAACGCTTGAACCTAGAAGAGTGAAAATTGGGCAGCCAAGTGGGCTTAGTGAACTGATCATTACCACCAAGTATCATCAAGATTTGGTGAAACAATGTTTGCTGAGATTTCAGCAAACTAATAGTTTTTTTGGAAGCTTGGAACCCCTTTCAAACGAAAGTGTTTTTCGCCAGTCTCTGCATGGGGTACTTCAAGAGGAAACAAACCATAGAGATAGAACTTAGAACTACTTCATTTGGTCAAGATTCAAGGAGCTAGCACAAACCGTGTTTGATTAAGAATTCCAAACACAGCTATCTATGTAGGAGAAAACAGAGTGAAACCTAAAAATTCAAAGTGCTACTGGAAACGAACGTTTGAACATAGAAGAGTGAAAATTGGGCAGCCAAGTCAGCTTACTGAACTGATCATTACCACCAAGTATCATCAAGATTTGGTGAAACAATGTTTGCTGAGATTTCAGCAAACTACTAGTTTTTTGGAAGCTTGGCAACCCCTTTCAAATTAAAGTGTTTTTCGCCAGTCTCTGCATGTGGTACTTCAAGAGGAAACAAACCATAGAGATAGAACTTAGAACTACTTCATTTGGTCAAGTTTCAAGGAGCTAGCACAAACCGTGTTTGATTTAGAATTCCAAACACAGCTATCTATGTTGGAGAAAACAGAGTGAAACCTAAAAATTCAGACTGTTACTGGAAACGAAGCTTCAACCTAGAAGAATAAAAATTGGGCAGCCAAGTGGGATTAGTGAACTGATCATTACCACCAAGTATCATCAAGGTTTGGTGAAAAAATGTTTGCTGAGATTTCAGCAAACTAGTAGTTTTTTGGAAGCTTGGCAACCCCTTTCAAACGAAATTGTTTTTCGCCAGTCTCTGCATGGGGTACTTCAAGAGGAAACAAACCATAGAGATAGAACTTAGAACTATTTCATTTGGTCAAGTTTCAAGGAGCTAGCACAAACCGTGTTTGATTTAGAATTCCAAACATAGCTATCTATGTAGGAGAAAACAGAGTGAAACCTAAAAATTCAAACTGTTCCTGGAAACGAACGCTTGAACCTAGAAGAGTGAGAATTGGGCAGCCAAGTGGGCTTAGTGAACTGATCATTACCACCAAGTATTATCAAGATTTGGTGAAAAAATGTTTGCTGAGATTTCAGCAAATTGGTAGTTTTTTGGAAGCTTGGCAACCCCTTTCAAACGAAAGTGTTTTTCGCCAGTCTCTGCATGGGGTACTTCAAGAGGAAACAAACCATAGAGATAGAACTTAGAACTACTTCATTTGGTCAAGTTTCAAGGAGGTAGCACAAACTGTGTTTGATTTAGAATTCCAAACACAGCTATCTATGTAGGAGAAAAGAGAGTAAAACCTAAAAATTCAAACTGTTACTGGAAACGAATGCTTCAACCTAGAAGAATAAAAATTGGGCAGCCAAGTGGGATTAGTGTACTTATCATTATCACCAAGTATCATCAAGATTTGGTGAAAAAATGTTTGCTGAGATTTCAGCAAACTAGTAGTTTTTTGGAAGCTTGGCAACCCCTTTCAAACGAAAGTGTTTTTCGCCAGTCTCTGCATGGGGTACTTCAAGAGCAAACAAACCATAGAGATGGAACTTAGAACTACTTCATTTGGTCAAGTTTCAAGGAGCTAGCACAAACCGTGTTTGATTTAGAATTCCAAACACAGCTATCTATGTAAAAGAAAACAGAGTGAAACCTAAAAATTCAGACTTTTACTGGAAACAAATGCTTCAAACAAGAAGAATAAAAACTGGGCAGCCAAGTTCGATTAGTGAACTGATCATTACCACCAAGTATCATCAAGATTTGTTGAAAAAATGTTTGCTGAGATTTCAGCAAACTAGTAGTTTTTTGGAAGCTTGGCAACCCCTTTCAAACGAAAGTGTTTTTCGCCAGTCTCTGCATGGGGTACTTCAAGAGGAAACAAACCATAGAGATAGAATTTAGAACTACTTTATTTGGTCATGTTTCAAGGAGCTAGCACAAACCGTGTTTGATTTAGAATTCCAAACACAGCTATCTATGTAGGAGAAAACAGAGTGAAACCTAAAAATTCACACTGTTACTGGAAACGAATGCTTTAACCTAGAAGAATAAAAATTGGGCAGCCAAGTGGGCTTAGTGATCTGATCATTACCACCAAGTATCATCAAGATTTGGTGAAAAAATGTTTGCTGAGATTTCAGCAAACTAGTAGTTTTTTGGAAGCTGGCAACCCCTTTCAAACGAAAGTGTTTTTTGCCAGTCTCTGCATGGGGTACTTCAAGAGGAAACAAACCATAGAGATAGAACTAAGAACTACATCATTTGGTCAAGTTTCAAGGAGCTAGCACAAACCGTGTTTGATTTAGAATTCCAAACACAGCTATCTATGTAGGAAAAAACAGAGTGAAACCTAAAAATTCAAACTGTTACTGCAAACGAACGCTTGAACCTAGAAGAGTGAAAATTGGGCAGCCAAGTGGGCTTAGTGAACTGATCATTACCACCAAGTATCATCAAGATTTGGTGAAAAAATGTTTGCTGAGTTTTCAGCAAACCAGTAGTTTTTTTGGAAGCTTGCAACCCCTTTCAAACAAAAGTGTTTTTCGCCAGTCTCGGCATGGGGTACTTCAAGAGGAAACAAACCATAGAGATAGAACTTAGAACTACTTCATTTTTTCAAGTTTCAAGGAGCTAGCAAAAACCGTGTTTGATTTAGAGTTTCAAACACATCTATCTATATAGCAGAAAACAGAGTGAAACCTAAAAATTCAAAGTGTTACTGGAAACGAATGCTTGAACCTAGAAGAGTGAAAATTGGGCAGCCAAGTGGGCTTAGTGAACTGATCATTACCACCAAGTATCATCCAGATTTGTTGAAAAATTGTTTGCTGAGATTTAAACAAACTAGTAGTTTTTTGGAAGCTTGGCAACCCCTTTCAAACGAAAGTGTTTTTCGCCAGTCTCTGCATGGGGTACTTCAATAGGAAACAAAGCATAGAGATAGAACTTAGAACTACTTCATTTGGTCAAGTTTCAAGGAGCTAGCACAAACCGTGTTTGATTTAGAATTCCAAACACAGCTATCTATGTAGGAGAATTCAGAGTGAAACCTAAAAATTCAAACTGTTACTGGAAACGAATGCTTCCACCTAGAAGAATAAAAATTGGGCAGCCAAGTGGGATTAGTGAACTGATCATTACCACCAAGTATCATCAAGATTTGGTGAAAAAATGTTTGCTGATATTTCAGCAAACTAGTAGTTTTTTGGAAGCTTGGCAACCACTTTCAAATGAAAGTGTTTTTCGCCAGTCTCTGCATGGGGTACTTCAAGAGGAAACAAACCATATAGATGGAACTTAGAACTGCTTCACTTTGACAAGTTTCAAGGAGCTAGCACAAACCGTGTTTGATTTAGAATTCCAAACACAGCTATCTATGTAAAAGAAAACAGAGTGAAACCTAAAAATTCAGACTGTCACTGGAAACGAATGCTTCAACCTAGAAGAATAAAAACTGGGCAGCCAAGATCGATTAGTGAACTGATCATTACCACCAAGTATCATCAAGATTTGGTGAAAAAATGTTTGCTGAGATTTCAGCAAACTAGTAGTTTTTTGGAAGCTTGGCAACCCTTTCAAACAAAATTGTTTTTCGCCAGACTCTGCATGGGGTACTTCAAGAGGAAACAAACCATAGAGATAGAACTTAGAACTACTTCATTTGGTCAAATTTCAAGGATCTAGCACAAACCGTGTTTGATTTAGAATTCCAAACACAGCTATCTATGTAGGAGAAAACAGAGTGAAACCTAAAAATTCAAACTGTTCCTGGAAACGAACGCATGAACCTAGAAGAGTGAAAATTAGGCAGCAAAGTTTGCTTAGTGAACTGATCATTACCACCAAGTATCATCAAGATTTGGTGAAACAATGTTTGCTGAGATTTCAGCAAACTAATAGTTTTTTTGGAAGCTTGGAACCCCTTTCAAACGAAAGTGTTTTTCGCCAGTCTCTGCATGGGGTACTTCAAGAGGAAACAAACCATAGAGATAGAACTTAGAACTACTTCATTTGGTCAAGTTTCAAGGAGGTAGCACAAACTGTGTTTGATTTAGAATTCCAAACACAGCTATCTATGTAGGAGAAAAGAGAGTAAAACCTAAAAATTCAAACTGTTACTGGAAACGAATGCTTCAACCTAGAAGAATAAAAATTGGGCAGCCAAGTGGGATTAGTGTACTTATCATTATCACCAAGTATCATCAAGATTTGGTGAAAAAATGTTTGCTGAGATTTCAGCAAACTAGTAGTTTTTTGGAAGCTTGGCAACCCCTTTCAAACGAAAGTGTTTTTCGCCAGTCTCTGCATGGGGTACTTCAAGAGCAAACAAACCATAGAGATGGAACTTAGAACTACTTCATTTGGTCAAGTTTCAAGGAGCTAGCACAAACCGTGTTTGATTTAGAATTCCAAACACAGCTATCTATGTAAAAGAAAACAGAGTGAAACCTAAAAATTCAGACTTTTACTGGAAACAAATGCTTCAAACAAGAAGAATAAAAACTGGGCAGCCAAGTTCGATTAGTGAACTGATCATTACCACCAAGTATCATCAAGATTTGGTGAAAAAATGTTTGCTGAGATTTCAGCAAACTAGTAGTTTTTTGGAAGCTTGGCAACCCCTTTCAAACGAAAGTGTTTTTCGCCAGTCTCTGCATGGGGTACTTCAAGAGGAAACAAATCATAGAGATAGAATTTAGAACTACTTTATTTGGTCATGTTTCAAGGAGCTAGCACAAACCGTGTTTGATTTAGAATTCCAAACACAGCTATCTATGTAGGAGAAAACAGAGTGAAACCTAAAAATTCACACTGTTACTGGAAACGAATGCTTTAACCTAGAAGAATAAAAATTGGGCAGCCAAGTGGGCTTAGTGATCTGATCATTACCACCAAGTATCATCAAGATTTGGTGAAAAAATGTTTGCTGAGATTTCAGCAAACTAGTAGTTTTTTGGAAGCTGGCAACCCCTTTCAAACGAAAGTGTTTTTTGCCAGTCTCTGCATGGGGTACTTCAAGAGGAAACAAACCATAGAGATAGAACTTAGAACTACTTCATTTGGTCAAGTTTGAAGGAGGTAGCACAAACTGTGTTTGATTTAGAATTCCAAACACAGCTATCTATGTAGGAGAAAAGAGAGTAAAACCTAAAAATTCAAACTGTTACTGGAAACGAATGCTTCAACCTAGAAGAATAAAAATTGGGCAGCCAAGTGGGATTAGTGTACTTATCATTATCACCAAGTATCATCAAGATTTGGTGAAAAAATGTTTGCTGAGATTTCAGCAAACTAGTAGTTTTTTGGAAGCTTGGCAACCCCTTTCAAACGAAAGTGTTTTTCGCCAGTCTCTGCATGGGGTACTTCAAGAGCAAACAAACCATAGAGATGGAACTTAGAACTACTTCATTTGGTCAAGTTTCAAGGAGCTAGCACAAACCGTGTTTGATTTAGAATTCCAAACACAGCTATCTATGTAAAAGAAAACAGAGTGAAACCTAAAAATTCAGACTTTTACTGGAAACAAATGCTTCAAACAAGAAGAATAAAAACTGGGCAGCCAAGTTCGATTAGTGAACTGATCATTACCACCAAGTATCATCAAGATTTGGTGAAAAAATGTTTGCTGAGATTTCAGCAAACTAGTAGTTTTTTGGAAGCTTGGCAACCCCTTTCAAACGAAAGTGTTTTTCGCCAGTCTCTGCATGGGGTACTTCAAGAGGAAACAAACCATAGAGATAGAATTTAGAACTACTTTATTTGGTCATGTTTCAAGGAGCTAGCACAAACCGTGTTTGATTTAGAATTCCAAACACAGCTATCTATGTAGGAGAAAACAGAGTGAAACCTAAAAATTCACACTGTTACTGGAAACGAATGCTTTAACCTAGAAGAATAAAAATTGGGCAGCCAAGTGGGCTTAGTGATCTGATCATTACCACCAAGTATCATCAAGATTTGGTGAAAAAATGTTTGCTGAGATTTCAGCAAACTAGTAGTTTTTTGGAAGCTGGCAACCCCTTTCAAACGAAAGTGTTTTTTGCCAGTCTCTGCATGGGGTACTTCAAGAGGAAACAAACCATAGAGATAGAACTAAGAACTACATCATTTGGTCAAGTTTCAAGGAGCTAGCACAAACCGTGTTTGATTTAGAATTCCAAACACAGCTATCTATGTAGGAAAAAACAGAGTGAAAACTAAAAATTCAAAGTGTTACTGGAAACGAACGCTTGAACCTAGAAGAGTGAAAATTGGGCAGCCAAGTGGGCTTAGTGAACTGATCATTACCACCAAGTATCATCAAGATTTGGTGAAAAAATGTTTGCTGAGTTTTCAGCAAACTAGTAGTTTTTTTGGAAGCTTGCAACCCCTTTCAAACAAAAGTGTTTTTCGCCAGTCTCGGCATGGGGTACTTCAAGAGGAAACAAACCATAGAGATAGAACTTAGGACTACTTCATTTTTTCAAGTTTCAAGGAGCTAGCAAAAACCGTGTTTGATTTAGAGTTTCAAACACATCTATCTATATAGCAGAAAACAGAGTGAAACCTAAAAATTCAAAGTGTTACTGGAAACGAATGCTTGAACCTAGAAGAGTGAAAATTGGGCAGCCAAGTGGGCTTAGTGAACTGATCATTACCACCAAGTATCATCCAGATTTGTTGAAAAATTGTTTGCTGAGATTTAAACAAACTAGTAGTTTTTTGGAAGCTTGGCAACCCCTTTCAAACGAAAGTGTTTTTCGCCAGTCTCTGCATGGGGTACTTCAAGAGGAAACAAAGCATAGAGATAGAACTTAGAACTACTTCATTTGGTCAAGTTTCAAGGAGCTAGCACAAACCGTGTTTGATTTAGAATTCCAAACACAGCTATCTATGTAGGAGAATTCAGAGTGAAACCTAAAAATTCAAACTGTTACTGGAAACGAATGCTTCCACCTAGAAGAATAAAAATTGGGCAGCCAAGTGGGATTAGTGAACTGATCATTACCACCAAGTATCATCAAGATTTGGTGAAAAAATGTTTGCTGATATTTCAGCAAACTAGTAGTTTTTTGGAAGCTTGGCAACCACTTTCAAATGAAAGTGTTTTTCGCCAGTCTCTGCATGGGGTACTTCAAGAGGAAACAAACCATATAGATGGAACTTAGAACTGCTTCACTTTGACAAGTTTCAAGGAGCTAGCACAAACCGTGTTTGATTTAGAATTCCAAACACAGCTATCTATGTAAAAGAAAACAGAGTGAAACCTAAAAATTCAGACTGTCACTGGAAACGAATGCTTCAACCTAGAAGAATAAAAACTGGGCAGCCAAGATCGATTAGTGAACTGATCATTACCACCAAGTATCATCAAGATTTGGTGAAAAAATGTTTGCTGAGATTTCAGCAAACTAGTAGTTTTTTGGAAGCTTGGCAACCCCTTTCAAACAAAATTGTTTTTCGCCAGACTCTGCATGGGGTACTTCAAGAGGAAACAAACCATAGAGATAGAACTTAGAACTACTTCATTTGGTCAAATTTCAAGGATCTAGCACAAACCGTGTTTGATTTAGAATTCCAAACACAGCTATCTATGTAGGAGAAAACAGAGTGAAACCTAAAAATTCAAACTGTTCCTGGAAACGAACGCATGAACCTAGAAGAGTGAAAATTAGGCAGCAAAGTTTGCTTAGTGAACTGATCATTACCACCAAGTATCATCAAGATTTGGTGAAACAATGTTTGCTGAGATTTCAGCAAACTAATAGTTTTTTTGGAAGCTTGGAACCCCTTTCAAACGAAAGTGTTTTTCGCCAGTCTCTGCATGGGGTACTTCAAGAGGAAACAAACCATAGAGATAGAACTTAGAACTACTTCATTTGGTCAAGATTCAAGGAGCTAGCACAAACCGTGTTTGATTAAGAATTCCAAACACAGCTATCTATGTAGGAGAAAACAGAGTGAAACCTAAAAATTCAAAGTGCTACTGGAAACGAACGTTTGAACATAGAAGAGTGAAAATTGGGCAGCCAAGTCAGCTTACTGAACTGATCATTACCACCAAGTATCATCAAGATTTGGTGAAACAAAGTTTGCTGAGATTTCAGCAAACTACTAGTTTTTTGGAAGCTTGGCAACCCCTTTCAAATTAAAGTGTTTTTCGCCAGTCTCTGCATGTGGTACTTCAAGAGGAAACAAACCATAGAGATAGAACTTAGAACTACTTCATTTGGTCAAGTTTCAAGGAGCTAGCACAAACCGTGTTTGATTTAGAATTCCAAACACAGCTATCTATGTTGGAGAAAACAGAGTGAAACCTAAAAATTCAGACTGTTACTGGAAACGAAGCTTCAACCTAGAAGAATAAAAATTGGGCAGCCAAGTGGGATTAGTGAACTGATCATTACCACCAAGTATCATCAAGGTTTGGTGAAAAAATGTTTGCTGAGATTTCAGCAAACTAGTAGTTTTTTGGAAGCTTGGCAACCCCTTTCAAACGAAATTGTTTTTCGCCAGTCTCTGCATGGGGTACTTCAAGAGGAAACAAACCATAGAGATAGAACTTAGAACTATTTCATTTGGTCAAGTTTCAAGGAGCTAGCACAAACCGTGTTTGATTTAGAATTCCAAACATAGCTATCTATGTAGGAGAAAACAGAGTGAAACCTAAAAATTCAAACTGTTCCTGGAAACGAACGCTTGAACCTAGAAGAGTGAGAATTGGGCAGCCAAGTGGGCTTAGTGAACTGATCATTACCACCAAGTATTATCAAGATTTGGTGAAAAAATGTTTGCTGAGATTTCAGCAAATTGGTAGTTTTTTGGAAGCTTGGCAACCCCTTTCAAACGAAAGTGTTTTTCGCCAGTCTCTGCATGGGGTACTTCAAGAGGAAACAAACCATAGAGATAGAACTTAGAACTACTTCATTTGGTCAAGTTTCAAGGAGGTAGCACAAACTGTGTTTGATTTAGAATTCCAAACACAGCTATCTATGTAGGAGAAAAGAGAGTAAAACCTAAAAATTCAAACTGTTACTGGAAACGAATGCTTCAACCTAGAAGAATAAAAATTGGGCAGCCAAGTGGGATTAGTGTACTTATCATTATCACCAAGTATCATCAAGATTTGGTGAAAAAATGTTTGCTGAGATTTCAGCAAACTAGTAGTTTTTTGGAAGCTTGGCAACCCCTTTCAAACGAAAGTGTTTTTCGCCAGTCTCTGCATGGGGTACTTCAAGAGCAAACAAACCATAGAGATGGAACTTAGAACTACTTCATTTGGTCAAGTTTCAAGGAGCTAGCACAAACCGTGTTTGATTTAGAATTCCAAACACAGCTATCTATGTAAAAGAAAACAGAGTGAAACCTAAAAATTCAGACTTTTACTGGAAACAAATGCTTCAAACAAGAAGAATAAAAACTGGGCAGCCAAGTTCGATTAGTGAACTGATCATTACCACCAAGTATCATCAAGATTTGTTGAAAAAATGTTTGCTGAGATTTCAGCAAACTAGTAGTTTTTTGGAAGCTTGGCAACCCCTTTCAAACGAAAGTGTTTTTCGCCAGTCTCTGCATGGGGTACTTCAAGAGGAAACAAACCATAGAGATAGAATTTAGAACTACTTTATTTGGTCATGTTTCAAGGAGCTAGCACAAACCGTGTTTGATTTAGAATTCCAAACACAGCTATCTATGTAGGAGAAAACAGAGTGAAACCTAAAAATTCACACTGTTACTGGAAACGAATGCTTTAACCTAGAAGAATAAAAATTGGGCAGCCAAGTGGGCTTAGTGATCTGATCATTACCACCAAGTATCATCAAGATTTGGTGAAAAAATGTTTGCTGAGATTTCAGCAAACTAGTAGTTTTTTGGAAGCTGGCAACCCCTTTCAATCGAAAGAGTTTTTCGCCAGTCTCTGCATGGGGTACTTCAAGAAGACACAAACCATAGAGATAGAACTTAGAAGTACTTCATTTGGTCAAGTTTCAAGGAGCTAGCACAAACCGTGTTTGATTTAGAATTCCAAACACAGCTATCTATGTAGGAGAAAACAGAGTGAAACCTAAAAATTCAAACTGTTACTGCAAACGAACGCTTGAACCTAGAAGAGTGAAAATTGGGAAGCCAAGTGGGCTTAGTGAACTGATCATTACCACCAAGTATCATCAAGATTTGTTGAAAAAATGTTTGCTGAGATTTCAGCAAACTAGTAGTTTTTTGGAAGCTTGGCAACCCCTTTCAAACGAAAGTGTTTTTTGCCAGTCTCTGCATGGGGTACTTCAACAGGAAACACACCATAGAGATAGAACTAAGAACTACATCATTTGGTCAAGTTTCAAGGAGCTAGCACAAACCGTGTTTGATTTAGAATTCCAAACACAGCTATCTATGTAGGAAAAAACAGAGTGAAACCTAAAAATTCAAACTGTTACTGGAAACGAACGCTTGAACCTAGAAGAGTGAAAATTGGGCAGCCAAGTGGGCTTAGTGAACTGATCATTACCACCAAGTATCATCAAGATTTGGTGAAAAAATGTTTGCTGAGATTTCAGCAAACTAGTAGTTTTTTTGGAAGCTTGGCAACCCCTTTCAAGCAAAAGTGTTTTTCGCCAGTCTCTGCATGGGGTACTTCAAGAGGAAACAAACCATAGAGATAGAACTTAGAACTACTTCATTTTTTCAAGTTTCAAGGAGCTAGCAAAAACCGTGTTTGATTTAGAGTTTCAAACACATCTATCTATATAGCAGAAAACAGAGTGAAACCTAAAAATTCAAAGTGTTACTGGAAACGAATGCTTGAACCTAGAAGAGTGAAAATTGGGCAGCCAAGTGGGCTTAGTGAACTGATCATTACCACCAAGTATCATCCAGATTTGTTGAAAAATTGTTTGCTGAGATTTAAACAAACTAGTAGTTTTTTGGAAGCTTGGCAACCCCTTTCAAACGAAAGTGTTTTTCGCCCGTCTCCTCATGGGGTACTTCAAGAGGAAACAAAGCATAGAGATAGAACTTAGAACTACTTCATTTGGTCAAGTTTCAAGGAGCTAGCACAAACCGTGTTTGATTTAGAATTCCAAACACAGCTATCTATGTAGGAGAAAACAGAGTCAAACCTAAAAATTCAAACTGTTACTGGAAACGAACGCTTGAACCTAGAAGAGTGAAAATTGGGAAGCCAAGTGGGCTTAGTGAACTGATCATTACCACCAAGTATCATCAAGATTTGTTGAAAAAATGTTTGCTGAGATTTCAGCAAACTAGTAGTTTTTTGGAAGCTTGGCAACCCCTTTCAAACGAAAGTGTTTTTTGCCAGTCTCTGCATGGTGTACTTCAAGAGGAAACAAACCATAGAGATAGAACTAAGAACTACATCATTTGGTCAAGTTTCAAGGAGCTAGCACAAACCGTGTTTGATTTAGAATTCCAAACACAGCTATCTATGTAGGAAAAAACAGAGTGAAACCTAAAAATTCAAACTGTTACTTTAAACGAACGCTTGAACCTTGAAGAGTGAAAATTGGGCAGGAAAGTGGGCTTAGTGAACTGATCATTACCACCAAGTATCATCAAGATTTGGTGAAAAAATGTTTGCTGAGATTTCAGCAAACTAGTAGTTTTTTTGGAAGCTTGGCAACCCCTTTCAAACAAAAGTGTTTTTCGCCCGTCTCGGCATGGGGTACTTCAAGAGGAAACAAACCATAGAGATAGAACTTAGAACTACTTCATTTTTTCAAGTTTCAAAGAGCTAGCAAAAACCGTGTTTGATTTAGAGTTTCAAACACATCTATCTATATAGCAGAAAACAGTGTGAAACCTAAAAATTCAAAGTGTTACTGGAAACGAATGCTTGAACCTAGAAGAGTGAAAATTGGGCAGCCAAGTGGGCTTAGTGAACTGATCATTACCACCAAGTATCATCCAGATTTGTTGAAAAATTGTTTGCTGAGATTTAAACAAACTAGTAGTTTTTTGGAAGCTTGGCAACCCCTTTCAAACGAAAGTGTTTTTCGACAGTCTCTGCATGGGGTACTTCAAGAGGAAACAAAGCATAGAGATAGAACTGAGAACTACTTCATTTGGTCAAGTTTCAAGGAGCTAGCACAAACCGTGTTTGATTTAGAATTCCAAACACAGCTATCTATGTAGGAGAAAACAGAGTGAAACCTAAAAATTCAAACTGTTCCTGGAAACGAACGCATGAACCTAGAAGAGTGAAAATTAGGCAGCAAAGTTTGCTTAGTGAACTGATCATTACCACCAAGTATCATCAAGATTTGGTGAAACAATGTTTGCTGAGATTTCAGCAAACTAATAGTTTTTTTGGAAGCTTGGAACCCCTTTCAAACGAAAGTGTTTTTCGCCAGTCTCTGCATGGGGTACTTCAAGAGGAAACAAACCATAGAGATAGAACTTAGAACTACTTCATTTGGTCAAGATTCAAGGAGCTAGCACAAACCGTGTTTGATTAAGAATTCCAAACACAGCTATCTATGTAGGAGAAAACAGAGTGAAACCTAAAAATTCAAAGTGCTACTGGAAACGAACGTTTGAACATAGAAGAGTGAAAATTGGGCAGCCAAGTCAGCTTACTGAACTGATCATTACCACCAAGTATCATCAAGATTTGGTGAAACAAAGTTTGCTGAGATTTCAGCAAACTACTAGTTTTTTGGAAGCTTGGCAACCCCTTTCAAATTAAAGTGTTTTTCGCCAGTCTCTGCATGTGGTACTTCAAGAGGAAACAAACCATAGAGATAGAACTTAGAACTACTTCATTTGGTCAAGTTTCAAGGAGCTAGCACAAACCGTGTTTGATTTAGAATTCCAAACACAGCTATCTATGTTGGAGAAAACAGAGTGAAACCTAAAAATTCAGACTGTTACTGGAAACGAAGCTTCAACCTAGAAGAATAAAAATTGGGCAGCCAAGTGGGATTAGTGAACTGATCATTACCACCAAGTATCATCAAGGTTTGGTGAAAAAATGTTTGCTGAGATTTCAGCAAACTAGTAGTTTTTTGGAAGCTTGGCAACCCCTTTCAAACGAAATTGTTTTTCGCCAGTCTCTGCATGGGGTACTTCAAGAGGAAACAAACCATAGAGATAGAACTTAGAACTATTTCATTTGGTCAAGTTTCAAGGAGCTAGCACAAACCGTGTTTGATTTAGAATTCCAAACATAGCTATCTATGTAGGAGAAAACAGAGTGAAACCTAAAAATTCAAACTGTTCCTGGAAACGAACGCTTGAACCTAGAAGAGTGAGAATTGGGCAGCCAAGTGGGCTTAGTGAACTGATCATTACCACCAAGTATTATCAAGATTTGGTGAAAAAATGTTTGCTGAGATTTCAGCAAATTGGTAGTTTTTTGGAAGCTTGGCAACCCCTTTCAAACGAAAGTGTTTTTCGCCAGTCTCTGCATGGGGTACTTCAAGAGGAAACAAACCATAGAGATAGAACTTAGAACTACTTCATTTGGTCAAGTTTCAAGGAGGTAGCACAAACTGTGTTTGATTTAGAATTCCAAACACAGCTATCTATGTAGGAGAAAAGAGAGTAAAACCTAAAAATTCAAACTGTTACTGGAAACGAATGCTTCAACCTAGAAGAATAAAAATTGGGCAGCCAAGTGGGATTAGTGTACTTATCATTATCACCAAGTATCATCAAGATTTGGTGAAAAAATGTTTGCTGAGATTTCAGCAAACTAGTAGTTTTTTGGAAGCTTGGCAACCCCTTTCAAACGAAAGTGTTTTTCGCCAGTCTCTGCATGGGGTACTTCAAGAGCAAACAAACCATAGAGATGGAACTTAGAACTACTTCATTTGGTCAAGTTTCAAGGAGCTAGCACAAACCGTGTTTGATTTAGAATTCCAAACACAGCTATCTATGTAAAAGAAAACAGAGTGAAACCTAAAAATTCAGACTTTTACTGGAAACAAATGCTTCAAACAAGAAGAATAAAAACTGGGCAGCCAAGTTCGATTAGTGAACTGATCATTACCACCAAGTATCATCAAGATTTGTTGAAAAAATGTTTGCTGAGATTTCAGCAAACTAGTAGTTTTTTGGAAGCTTGGCAACCCCTTTCAAACGAAAGTGTTTTTCGCCAGTCTCTGCATGGGGTACTTCAAGAGGAAACAAACCATAGAGATAGAATTTAGAACTACTTTATTTGGTCATGTTTCAAGGAGCTAGCACAAACCGTGTTTGATTTAGAATTCCAAACACAGCTATCTATGTAGGAGAAAACAGAGTGAAACCTAAAAATTCACACTGTTACTGGAAACGAATGCTTTAACCTAGAAGAATAAAAATTGGGCAGCCAAGTGGGCTTAGTGATCTGATCATTAACACCAAGTATCATCAAGATTTGGTGAAAAAATGTTTGCTGAGATTTCAGCAAACTAGTAGTTTTTTGGAAGCTGGCAACCCCTTTCAATCGAAAGAGTTTTTCGCCAGTCTCTGCATGGGGTACTTCAAGAAGACACAAACCATAGAGATAGAACTTAGAAGTACTTCATTTGGTCAAGTTTCAAGGAGCTAGCACAAACCGTGTTTGATTTAGAATTCCAAACACAGCTATCTATGTAGGAGAAAACAGAGTGAAACCTAAAAATTCAAACTGTTACTGCAAACGAACGCTTGAACCTAGAAGAGTGAAAATTGGGAAGCCAAGTGGGCTTAGTGAACTGATCATTACCACCAAGTATCATCAAGATTTGTTGAAAAAATGTTTGCTGAGATTTCAGCAAACTAGTAGTTTTTTGGAAGCTTGGCAACCCCTTTCAAACGAAAGTGTTTTTTGCCAGTCTCTGCATGGGGTACTTCAAGAGGAAACACACCATAGAGATAGAACTAAGAACTACATCATTTGGTCAAGTTTCAAGGAGCTAGCACAAACCGTGTTTGATTTAGAATTCCAAACACAGCTATCTATGTAGGAAAAAACAGAGTGAAACCTAAAAATTCAAACTGTTACTGGAAACGAACGCTTGAACCTAGAAGAGTGAAAATTGGGCAGCCAAGTGGGCTTAGTGAACTGATCATTACCACCAAGTATCATCAAGATTTGGTGAAAAAATGTTTGCTGAGATTTCAGCAAACTAGTAGTTTTTTTGGAAGCTTGGCAACCCCTTTCAAGCAAAAGTGTTTTTCGCCAGTCTCTGCATGGGGTACTTCAAGAGGAAACAAACCATAGAGATAGAACTTAGAACTACTTCATTTTTTCAAGTTTCAAGGAGCTAGCAAAAACCGTGTTTGATTTAGAGTTTCAAACACATCTATCTATATAGCAGAAAACAGAGTGAAACCTAAAAATTCAAAGTGTTACTGGAAACGAATGCTTGAACCTAGAAGAGTGAAAATTGGGCAGCCAAGTGGGCTTAGTGAACTGATCATTACCACCAAGTATCATCCAGATTTGTTGAAAAATTGTTTGCTGAGATTTAAACAAACTAGTAGTTTTTTGGAAGCTTGGCAACCCCTTTCAAACGAAAGTGTTTTTCGCCCGTCTCCTCATGGGGTACTTCAAGAGGAAACAAAGCATAGAGATAGAACTTAGAACTACTTCATTTGGTCAAGTTTCAAGGAGCTAGCACAAACCGTGTTTGATTTAGAATTCCAAACACAGCTATCTATGTAGGAGAAAACAGAGTCAAACCTAAAAATTCAAACTGTTACTGGAAACGAACGCTTGAACCTAGAAGAGTGAAAATTGGGAAGCCAAGTGGGCTTAGTGAACTGATCATTACCACCAAGTATCATCAAGATTTGTTGAAAAAATGTTTGCTGAGATTTCAGCAAACTAGTAGTTTTTTGGAAGCTTGGCAACCCCTTTCAAACGAAAGTGTTTTTTGCCAGTCTCTGCATGGTGTACTTCAAGAGGAAACAAACCATAGAGATAGAACTAAGAACTACATCATTTGGTCAAGTTTCAAGGAGCTAGCACAAACCGTGTTTGATTTAGAATTCCAAACACAGCTATCTATGTAGGAAAAAACAGAGTGAAACCTAAAAATTCAAACTGTTACTTTAAACGAACGCTTGAACCTTGAAGAGTGAAAATTGGGCAGGAAAGTGGGCTTAGTGAACTGATCATTACCACCAAGTATCATCAAGATTTGGTGAAAAAATGTTTGCTGAGATTTCAGCAAACTAGTAGTTTTTTTGGAAGCTTGGCAACCCCTTTCAAACAAAAGTGTTTTTCGCCCGTCTCGGCATGGGGTACTTCAAGAGGAAACAAACCATAGAGATAGAACTTAGAACTACTTCATTTTTTCAAGTTTCAAAGAGCTAGCAAAAACCGTGTTTGATTTAGAGTTTCAAACACATCTATCTATATAGCAGAAAACAGTGTGAAACCTAAAAATTCAAAGTGTTACTGGAAACGAATGCTTGAACCTAGAAGAGTGAAAATTGGGCAGCCAAGTGGGCTTAGTGAACTGATCATTACCACCAAGTATCATCCAGATTTGTTGAAAAATTGTTTGCTGAGATTTAAACAAACTAGTAGTTTTTTGGAAGCTTGGCAACCCCTTTCAAACGAAAGTGTTTTTCGACAGTCTCTGCATGGGGTACTTCAAGAGGAAACAAAGCATAGAGATAGAACTGAGAACTACTTCATTTGGTCAAGTTTCAAGGAGGTAGCACAAACTGTGTTTGATTTAGAATTCCAAACACAGCTATCTATGTAGGAGAAAACAGAGTGAAACCTAAAAATTCAAACTGTTACTGGAAACGAATGCTTCCACCTAGAAGAATAAAAATTGGGCAGCCAAGTGGGATTAGTGAACTGATCATTACCACCAAGTATCATCAATATTTGGTGAAAAAATGTTTGCTGAGATTTCAGCAAACTAGTAGTTTTTTGGAAGCTTGGCAACCACTTTCAAATGAAAGTGTTTTTCGCCAGTCTCTGCATGGGGTACTTCAAGAGGAAACAAACCATATAGATGGAACTTAGAACTACTTCATTTTGACAAGTTTCAAGGAGCTAGCACAAACCGTGTTTGATTTAGAATTCCAAACACAGCTATCTATGTAAAAGAAAACAGTGTGAAACCTAAAAATTCAAACTGTTACTGGAAACGAATGCTTCAACCTAGAAGAATAAAAATTGGGCAGCCAAGTGGGATTAGTGTACTTATCATTATCACCAAGTATCATCAAGATTTGGTGAAAAAATGTTTGCTGAGATTTCAGCAAACTAGTAGTTTTTTGGAAGCTTGGCAACCCCTTTCAAACGAAAGTGTTTTTCGCCAGTCTCTGCATGGGGTACTTCAAGAGCAAACAAACCATAGAGATGGAACTTAGAACTACTTCATTTGGTCAAGTTTCAAGGAGCTAGCACAAACCGTGTTTGATTTAGAATTCCAAACACAGCTATCTATGTAAAAGAAAACAGAGTGAAACCTAAAAATTCAGACTTTTACTGGAAACAAATGCTTCAAACTAGAAGAATAAAAACTGGGCAGCCAAGTTCGATTAGTGAACTGATCATTACCATCAAGTATCATCAAGATTTGGTGAAAAAATGTTTGCTGAGATTTCAGCAAACTAGTAGTTTTTTGGAATCTTGGCAACCCCTTTCAAACGAAAGTATTTTTCGCCAGTCTCTGCATGGGGTACTTCAAGAGGAAACAAACCATAGAGATAGAATTTAGAACTACTTTATTTGGTCATGTTTCAAGGAGCTAGCACAAACCGTGTTTGATTTAGAATTCCAAACACAGCTATCTATGTAGGAGAAAACAGAGTGAAACCTAAAAATTCAAACTGTTACTGGAAACGAATGCTTTAACCTAGAAGAGTGAGAATTGGGCAGCCAAGTGGGCTTAGTGAACTGATCATTACCACCAAGTATCATCAAGATTTGGTGAAAAATTGTTTGCTGAGATTTCAGCAAACTAGTAGTTTTTTGGAAGCTTGGCAACCCCTTTCAAACGAAAGTGTTTTTCGCCACTCTCTGCATGGGGTACTTCAAGAGGAAACAAACCATAGAGATAGAACTTAGAACTACTTCATTTGGTCAAGTTTCAAGGAGGTAGCACAAACCGTGTTTGATTTAGAATTCCAAACACAGCTATCTATGTAGGAGAAAAGAGAGTAAAACCTAAAAATTCAAACTGTTACTGGAAACGAATGCTTCAACCTAGAAGAATAAAAATTGGGCAGCCAAGTGGGATTAGTGTACTTATCATTACCACCAAGTATCATCAAGATTTGGTGAAAAAATGTTTGCTCAGATTTCAGCAAACTAGTAGTTTTTTGGAAGCTTGGCAACCCCTTTCAAACGAAAGTGTTTTTCGCCAGTCTCTGCATGGGGTACTTCAAGAGGAAACAAACCATAGAGATGGAACTTAGAACTACTTCATTTGGTCAAGTTTCAAGGAGCTAGCACAAACCGTGTTTGATTTAGATTTCCAAACACAGCTATCTTTGTAGGAGAAAACAGAGTGAAACCTAAAAATTCAAGCTGTTACTGGAAACGAATGCTTCCACCTAGAAGAATAAAAATTGGGCAGCCAAGTGGGATTAGTGAACTGATCATTACCACCAAGTATCATCAAGATTTGGTGAAAAAATGTTTGCTGAGATTTCAGCAAACTAGTAGTTTTTTGGAAGCTTGGCAACCCCTTTCAAATGCAAGTGTTTTTTGCCCGTCTCTCGATGGGGTACTTCAAGAGGAAACAAACCATAGAAATGGAACTTAGAACTACTTCATTTTGTCAAGTTTCAAGGAGCTAGCACAAACCGTGTTTGATTTAGAATTCCAAACACAGCTATCTATGTAAAAGAAAACAGAGTGAAACCTAAAAATTCAGACTGTTATTGGAAACGAATGCTTCAACCTAGAAGAATAAAAACTGGGCAGCCAAGTTCGATTAGTGAACTGATCATTACCACCAAGTATCATCAAGATTTGGTGAAAAAATGTTTGCTGAGATTTCAGCAAACTAGTAGTTTTTGGAAGCTTGGCAACCCCTTTCAAACGAAAGTGTTTTTCGCCAGACTCTGCATGGGGTACTTCAAGAGGAAACAAACCATAGAGATAGAACTTAGAACTACTTCATTTGGTCAAATTTCAAGGAGCTAGCACAAACCGTGTTTGATTTAGAATTCCAAACACAGCTAACTATGTAGAAGAAAACAGAGTGAAACCTAAAAATTCAAACTGTTCCTGGAAACGAACGCTTGAACCTAGAAGAGTGAAAATTAGGCAGCAATGTGGGCTTAGTGAACTGATCATTACCACCAAGTATCATCAAGATTTGGTGAAACAATGTTTGCTGAGATTTCAGCAAACTAATAGTTTTTTGGAAGCTTGGAACCCCTTTCAAACGAAAGTGTTTTTCGCCAGTCTCTGCATGGGGTACTTCAAGAGGAAACAAACCATAGAGATAGAACTTAGAACTATTTCATTTGGTCAAGTTTCAAGGAGCTAGCACAAACCGTGTTTGATTTAGAATTCCAAACCCAGCTATCTATGTAGGAGAAAACAGAGTGAAACCTAAAAATTCAAACTGTTCCTGGAAACCAACGCTTGAACCTAGATGAGTGAAAATTGGGCAGCCAAGTGGGCTTACTGAACTGATCATTACCACCAAGTATCATCAAGATTTGGTGAAAAAATGTTTGCTGAGATTTCAGCAAACTAGTAGTTTTTTGGAAGCTTGGCAACCCCTTTCAAACGAAAGTGTTTTTCGCCAGTCTCTGCATGGGGTACTTCAAGAGGAAACAAACCATAGAGATAGAACTTAGAACTACTTCATTTGGTCAAGTTTCAAGGAGCTAGCACAAACCGTGTTTGATTTAGAATTCCCAACACAGCTATCTATGTAGGAGAAAACAGAGTGAAACCTAAAAATTCAAACTGTTCCTGGAAACGAACGCTTGAACCTAGAAGAGTGAAAATTGGGCAGCCAAGTGGGCTTAATGAACTGATCATTACCACCAAGTATCATCAAGATTTGCTGAAAAAATTTTTGCTGAGATTTCAGCAAACTAGTAGTTTTTTGGAAGCTTGGCAACCCCTTTAAAACGAAAGTGTTTTTCGCCAGTCTCTGCATGGGGTACTTCAAGAGGAAACAAACCATAGAGATAGAACTTATAACTACTTCATTTGGTCAAGTTTCAAGGAGCTAGCACAAACCGTGTTTGATTTAGAATTCCAAACACAGCTATCTATGTAGGAGAAAACAGAGTGAAACCTAAAAATTCAGACTGTTACTGGAAACGATGCTTCAACCTAGAAGAATACAAATTGGGCAGCCAAGAGGGATTAGTGAACTGATCATTACCACCAAGTATCATCAAGGTTTGGTGAAAAAATGTTTGCTGAGATTTCAGCAAACTAGTAGTTTTTTGGAAGCTTGGCAACCCCTTTCAAACGAAAGTGTTTTTCGCCAGTCTCTGCATGGGGTACTTCAAGAGGAAACAAACCATAGAGATAGAACTTAGAACTACTTCATTTGGTCATGTTTCAAGGAGCTAGCACAAACCGTGTTTGATTTAGAATTCCAAACACAGTTATCTATGTAGGAGAAAAGAGAGTGAAACCTAAAAATTCAAACTGTTACTGGAAACGAATGCTTTAACCTAGAAGAATAAAAATTGGGCAGCCAAGTGGGCTTAGTGATCTGATCATTACCACCAAGTATCATCAAGATTTGGTGAAAAAATGTTTGCTGAGATTTCAGCAAACTAGTAGTTTTTTGGAAGCTTGGCAACCCCTTTCAAACGAAAGAGTTTTTCGCCAGTCTCTGCATGGGGTACTTCAAGAGGAAACAAACCATAGAGATAGAACTTAGAAGTACTTCATTTGGTCAAGTTTCAAGGAGGAGCACAAACCGTGTTTGATTTAGAATTCCCAACACAGCTATCTATGTAGGAGAAAACAGAGTGAAACCTAAAAATTCAAACTGTTACTGGAAACGAAAGCTTGAACCTAGAAGAGTGAAAATTAGGGAGCAAAGTGGGCTTAGTGAACTGATCATTACCACCAAGTATCATCAAGATTTGGTGAAAAAATGTTTGCTGAGATTTCAGCAAACTAGTAGTTTTTTGGAAGCTTGGCAACCCCTTTCAAATGAAAGTGTTTTTCGCCAGTCTCTGCATGGGGTACTTCAAGAGGAAACAAACCATATAGATGGAACTTAGAACTACTTCATTTTGACAAGTTTCAAGGAGCTAGCACAAACCGTGTTTGATTTAGAATTCCAAACACAGCTATCTATGTAAAAGAAAACAGAGTGAAACCTAAAAATTCAGACTGTCACTGGAAACGAATGCTTCAACCTAGAAGAATAAAAACTGGGCAGCCAAGTTCGATTAGTGAACTGATCATTACCACCAAGTATCATCAAGATTTGGTGAAAAAATGTTTGCTGAGATTTCAGCAAACTAGTAGTTTTTTGGAAGCTTGGCAACCCCTTTCAAACAAAATTGTTTTTCGCCAGACTCTGCATGGGGTACTTCAAGAGGAAACAAACCATAGAGATAGAACTTAGAACTACTTCATTTGGTCAAATTTCAAGGAGCTAGCACAAACCGTGTTTGATTTAGAATTCCAAACACAGCTATCTATGTAGGAGATAACAGAGTGAAACCTAAAAATTCAAACTGTTCCTGGAAACGAACGCATGAACCTAGAAGAGTGAAAATTAGGCAGCAAAGTGGGCTTAGTGAACTGATCATTACCACCAAGTATCATCAAGATTTGGTGAAACAATGTTTGCTGAGATTTCAGCAAACTAATAGTTTTTTGGAAGCTTGGAACCCCTTTCAAACGAAAGTGTTTTTTGCCAGTCTCTGCATGGGGTACTTCAAGAGGAAACAAACCATAGAGATAGAACTTAGAACTACTTCATTTGGTCAAGATTCAAAGAGCTAGCACAAACCGTGTTTGATTAAGAATTCCAAACACAGCTATCTATGTAGGAGAAAACAGAGTGAAACCTAAAAATTCAAAGTGCTACTGGAAACGAACGTTTGAACATAGAAGAGTGAAAATTGGGCAGCCAAGTCAGCTTACTGAACTGATCATTACCACCAAGTATCATCAAGATTTGGTGAAACAATGTTTGCTGAGATTTCAGCAAACTACTAGTTTTTTGGAAGCTTGGCAACCCCTTTCAAATTAAAGTGTTTTTCGCCAGTCTCTGCATGGGGTACTTCAAGAGGAAACAAACCATAGAGATAGAACTTAGAACTACTTCATTTGGTCAAGTTTCAAGGAGATAGCACAAACCGTGTTTGATTTAGAATTCCAAACACAGCTATCTATGTTGGAGAAAACAGAGTGAAACCTAAAAATTCAGACTGTTACTGGAAACGAAGCTTCAACCTAGAAGAATAAAAATTGGGCAGCCAAGTGGGATTAGTGAACTGATCATTACCACCAAGTATCATCAAGGTTTGGTGAAAAATTGTTTGCTGAGATTTCAGCAAACTAGTAGTTTTTTGGAAGCTTGGCAACCCCTTTCAAACGAAATTGTTTTTCGCCAGTCTCTGCATGGGGTACTTCAAGAGGAAACAAACCATAGAGATAGAACTTAGAACTACTTCATTTGGTCCAGTTTCAAGGAGCTAGCACAAACCGTGTTTGATTTAGAATTCCAAACATAGCTATCTATGTAGGAGAAAACAGAGTGAAACCGAAAAATTCAAACTGTTCCTGGAAACGAACGCTTGAACCTAGAAGAGTGAGAATTGGGCAGCCAAGTGGGCTTAGTGAACTGATCATTACCACCAAGTATCATCAAGATTTGGTGAAAAAATGTTTGCTGAGATTTCAGCAAATTGGTAGTTTTTTGGAAGCTTGGCAACCCCTTTCAAACGAAAGTGTTTTTCGCCAGTCTCTGCATGGGGTACTTCAAGAGGAAACAAACCATAGAGATAGAACTTAGAACTACTTCATTTCGTCAAGTTTCAAGGAGGTAGCACAAACCGTGTTTGATTTAGAATTCCAAACACAGCTACGTATGTAGGAGAAAAGAGAGTGAAACCTAAAAATTCAAACTGTTACTGGAAACGAATGCTTCAACCTAGAAGAATAAAAATTGGCCAGCCAAGTGGGATTAGTGTACTTATCCTTACCACCAAGTATCATCAAGATTTGGTGAAAAAATGTTTGCTGAGATTTCAGCAAACTAGTAGTTTTTTGGAAGCTTGGCAACCCCTTTCAAACGAAAGTGTTTTTCGCCAGTCTCTGCATGGGGTACTTCAAGAGGAAACAAACCATAGAGATAGAACTTAGAACTACTTCATTTGGTCATGTTTCAAGGAGCTAGCACAAACCGTGTTTGATTTAGAATTCCAAACACAGCTATCTATGTAGGAGAAAACAGAGTGAAACCTAAAAATTCAAACTGTTACTGGAAACGAACGCTTGAACCTAGAAGAGTAAAAATTGGGAAGCCAAGTGGGCTTAGTGAACTTATCATTACCACCAAGTATCATCAAGTTTTGGTGAAAAAATGTTTGCTGAGATTTCAGCAAACTAGTAGTTTTTTTGGAAGCTTGGCAACCCCTTTCAAACAAAAGTGTTTTTCGCCAGTCTCTGCATGGGGTACTTCAAGAGGAAACAAACCATAGAGATAGAACTTAGAAGTACTTCATTTTTTCAAGTTTCAAGGAGCTAGCAAAAACCGTGTTTGATTTAGAGTTTCAAACACATCTATCTATATAGCAGAAAACAGAGTGAAACCTAAAAATTCAAAGTGTTACTGGAAACGAATGCTTGAACCTAGAAGAGTGAAAATTGGGCAGCCAAGTGGGCTTAGTTAACTGATCATTACCACCAAGTATCATCCAGATTTGTTGAAAAAATGTTTGCTGAGATTTCAACAAACTACTAGTTTTTTGGAAGCTTGGCAACCCCTTTCAAACGAAAGTGTTTTTCGCCAGTCTCTGCATGGGGTACTTCAAGAGGAAACAAAGCATAGAGATAGAACTTAGAACTACTTCATTTGGTCAAGTCTCAAGGAGCTAGCACAAACCGTGTTTGATTTAGAATCCCAAACACAGCTATCTATGTAGGAGAAAACAGAGTGAAACCTAAAAATTCAAGCTGTTACTGGAAACGAATGCTTCCACCTAGAAGAATAAAAATTGGGCAGCCAAGTGGGATTAGTGAACTGATCATTACCACCAAGTATCATCAAGATTTGGTGAAAAAATGTTTGCTGAGATTTCAGCAAACTAGTAGTTTTTTGGAAGCTTGGCAACCCCTTTCAAATGCAAGTGTTTTTTGCCCGTCTCTCGATGGGGTATTTCAAGAGGAAACAAACCATATAGATGGAACTTAGAACTACTTCATTTTGACAAGTTTCAAGGAGCTAGCCCAAACCGTGTTTGATTTAGAATTCCAAACACAGCTATCTATGTAAAAGAAAACAGAGTGAAACCTAAAAATTCAGACTGTCACTGGAAACGAATGCTTCAACCTAGAAGAATAAAAACTGGGCAGCCAAGCTCGATTAGTGAACTGATCATTACCACCAAGTATCATCAAGATTTGGTGAAAAAATGTTTGCTGAGATTTCAGCAAACTAGTAGTTTTTTGGAAGCTTGGCAACCCCTTTCAAACGAAAGTGTTTTTCGCCAGACTCTGCATGGGGTACTTCAAGAGGAAACAAACCATAGAGATAGAACTTAGAACTACTTCATTTGGTCAAATTTCAAGGAGCTAGCACAAACCGTGTTTGATTTAGAATTCCAAACACAGCTATCTATGTAGGAGAAAACAGAGTGAAACCTAAAATTTCAAACTGTTCCTGGAAACGAACGCATGAACCTAGAAGAGTGAAAATTAGGCAGCAAAGTGGGCTTAGTGAACTGATCATTACCACCAAGTATCATCAAGATTTGGTGAAACAATGTTTGCTGAGATTTCAGCAAACTAATAGTTTTTTTGAAAGCTTGGAACCCCTTTCAAACGAAAGTGTTTTTTGCCAGTCTCTGCATGGGGTACTTCAAGAGGAAACAAACCATAGAGATAGAACTTAGAACTACTTCATTTGGTCAAGATTCAAGGAGCTAGCACAAACCGTGTTTGATTAAGAATTCCAAACACAGCTATCTATGTAGGAGAAAACAGAGTGAAACCTAAAAATTCAAAGTGCTACTGGAAACGAACGTTTGAACATAGAAGAGTGAAAATTGGGCAGCCAAGTCAGCTTACTGAACTGATCATTACCACCAAGTATCATCAAGATTTGGTGAAACAATGTTTGCTGAGATTTCAGCAAACTAGTAGTTTTTTGGAAGCTTGGCAACCCCTTTCAAACGAAAGTGTTTTTCGCCAGTCTCTGCATGGGGTACTTCAAGAGGAAACAAACCATAGAGATAGAACTTAGAACTACTTCATTTGGTCAAGTTTCAAGGAGCTAGCACAAACCGTGTTTGATTTAGAATTCTCAACACAGCTATCTATGTAGGAGAAAACAGAGTGAAACCTAAAAATTCAAACTGTTCCTGGAAACGAACGCTTGAACCTAGAAGAGTGAAAATTGGGCAGCCAAGTGGGATTAGTGAACTGATCATTACCACCAAGTATCATCAAGATTTGCTGAAAAAATGTTTGCTGAGATTTCAGCAAACTAGTAGTTTTTTGGAAGCTTGGCAACCCCTTTAAAACGAAAGTGTTTTTCGCCAGTCTCTGCATGGGGTACTTCAAGAGGAAACAAACCATAGAGATAGAACTTATAACTACTTCATTTGGTCAAGTTTCAAGGAGCTAGCAGAAACCGTGTTTGATTTAGAATTCCAAACACAGCTATCTATGTAGGAGAAAACAGAGTGAAACCTAAAAATTCAAACTGTTACTGGAAACGAACGCTTGAACCTAGAAGAGTGAAAATTGGGCAGCCAAGTGGGCTTAGTGAACTGATCATTACCACCAAGTATCATCAAGATTTGGTGAAAAAATGTTTGCTGAGATTTCAGCAAACTAGTAGTTTTTTGGAAGCTTGGCAACCCCTTTCAAATGAAAGTGTTTTTCGCCAGTCTCTGCATGGGGTACTTCAAGAGGAAACAAACCATATAGATGGAACTTAGAACTATTTCATTTTGACAAGTTTCAAGGAGCTAGCACAAACCGTGTTTGATTTAGAATTCCAAACACAGCTATCTATGTAAAAGAAAACAGAGTGAAACCTAAAAATTCAGACTGTCACTGGAAACGAATGCTTCAACCTAGAAGAATAAAAACTGGGCAGCAAAGTTCGATTAGTGAACTGATCAACACACCAAGTATCATCAAGATTTGTTGAAAAAATGTTTGCTGAGATTTCAGCAAACTAGTAGATTTTTGGAAGCTTGGCAACACCTTTCAAACAAAATTGTTTTTCGCCAGACTCTGCATGGGGTACTTCAAGAGGAAACAAACCATAGAGATAGAACTTAGAACTACTTCATTTGGTCAAATTTCAAGGAGCTAGCACAAACCGTGTTTGATTTAGAATTCCAAACACAGCTATCTATGTAGGAGAAAACAGAGTGAAACCTAAAAATTCAGACTGTTACTGGAAACGAAGCTTCAACCTAGAAGAATAAAAATTGGGCAGCCAAGTGGGATTAGTGAACTGATCATTACCACCAAGTATCATCAAGATTTGGTGAAAAAATGTTTGCTGAGATTTCAGCAAACTAGTAGTTTTTTGGAAGCTTGGCAACCCCTTTCAAACGAAATTGTTTTTCGCCAGTCTCTGCATGGGGTACTTCAAGAGGAAAAAAACCATAGAGACAGAACTTAGAACTACTTCATTTGGTCAAGTTTCAAGGAGCTAGCACAAACCGTGTTTGATTTAGAATTCCAAACACAGCTATCTATGTAGGAGAAAACAGAGTGAAACCTAAAAATTCAGACTGTTACTGGAAACGAAGCTTCAACCTAGAAGAATAAAAATTGGGCAGCCAAGTGGGATTAGTGAACTGATCATTACCACCAAGTATCATCAAGATTTGGTGAAAAAATGTTTGCTGAGATTTCAGCAAACTAGTAGTTTTTTGGAAGCTTGGCAACCCCTTTCAAACGAAATTGTTTTTCGCCAGTCTCTGCATGGGGTACTTCAAGAGGAAAAAAACCATAGAGACAGAACTTAGAACTACTTCATTTGGTCAAGTTTCAAGGAGCTAGCACAAACCGTGTTTGATTTAGAATTCGAAACATAGCTATCTATGTAGGAGAAAACAGAGTGAAACCTAAAAATTCAAACTGTTCCTGCAAACGAACGCTTGAACCTAGAAGAGTGAGAATTGGGCAGCCAAGTGGGCTTAGTGAACTGATCATTACCACCAAGTATCATCAAGATTTGGTGAAAAAATGTTTGCTGAGATTTCAGCAAATTGGTAGTTTTTTGGAAGCTTGGCAACCCCTTTCAAACGAAAGTGTTTTTCGCCAGTCTCTGCATGGGGTACTTCAAGAGGAAACAAACCATAGAGATAGAACTTAGAACTACTTCTTTTGGTCAAGTTTCAAGGAGGTAGCACAAACCGTGTTTGATTTAGAATTCCAAACACAGCTATCTATGTAGGAGAAAAGAGAGTGAAACCTAAAAATTCAAACTGTTACTGGAAACGAATGCTTCAACCTAGAAGAATAAAAATTGGGCAGCCAAGTGGGATTAGTGTACTTATCATTACCACCAAGTATCATCAAGATTTGGTGAAAAAATGTTTGCTGAGATTTCAGCAAACTAGTAGTTTTTTGGAAGCTTGGCAACCCCTTTCAAACGAAAGTGTTTTTCGCCAGTCTCTGCATGGGGTACTTCAAGAGGAAACAAACCATAGAGATGGAACTTAGAACTACTTCATTTTGTCAAGTTTCACGGAGCTAGCACAAACCGTGTTTGATTTAGAGTTTCAAACACATCTATCTATATAACAGAAAACAGAGTGAAACCTAAAAATTCAAACTGTTACTGGAAACGAACGCTTGAACCTAGAAGAGTGAAAGTTGGGCAGCCAAGTGGGATTAGTGAACTGATCATTACCACCAAGTATCATCAAGATTTGGTGAAAAAATGTTTGCTGAGATTTCAGCAAACTAGTAGTTTTTTGGAAGCTTGGCAACCCCTTTCAAACGAAAGTGTTTTTCGCCAGTCTCTGCATGGGGTACTTCAAGAGGAAACAAACCATAGAGATAGAACTTAGAACTACTTCATTTTGTCAAGTTTCACGGAGCTAGCACAAACCGTGTTTGATTTAGAGTTTCAAACACATGTATCTATATAGCAGAAAACAGAGTGAAACCTAAAATTTCAAAGTGTTACTGGAAACGAACGCTTGAACCTAGAAGAGTGAAAATTGGGCAGCCAAGTGGGCTTAGTGAACTGATCATTACCACCAAGTATCATCAAGATTTGGTGAAAAAATGTTTGCTGAGATTTCAGCAAACGAGTAGTTTTTTGGAAGCTTGGCAACCCCTTTCAAACGAAAGTGTTTTTCGCCAGTCTCTGCATGGGGTACTTCAAGAGGAAACAAACCATAGAGATAGAACTTAGAACTACTTCATTTTGTCAAGTTTCACGGAGCTAGCACAAACCGTGTTTGATTTAGAGTTTCGAGACATCTATCTATATAGCAGAAAACAGAGTGAAACCTAAAAATTCAAACTGTTACTGGAAACGAACGCTTGAACCTAGAAGAGTGGGCAGCCAAGTGGGCTTAGTGAACTGATCATTACCCCCAAGTATCATCAAGATTTGGTGAAAAAATGTTTGCTGAGATTTCAGCAAACTAGTAGTTTTTTGGAAGCTTGGCAACCCCTTTCAAATGAAAGTGTTTTTCGCCAGTCTCTGCATGGGTTACTTCAAGAGGAAACAAATCATAGAGATAGAACTTAGAACTACTTCATTTTGTCAAGTTTCAATGAGCTAGCACAAACCGTGTTTGATTTAGAATTCCAAACACAGCTATCTATGTAGGAGAAAACAGAGTGAAACCTAAAAATTCAGACTGTTACTGGAAACGAATGCTTCAACCTAGAAGAATAAAAATTGGGCAGCCAAGTTCGATTAGTGATCTGATCATTACCACCAAGTATCATCAAGATTTGGTGAAAAAATGTTTGCTGAGATTTCAGCAAACTAGTAGTTTTTGGAAGCTTGGCAACCCCTTTCAAACGAAAGTGTTTTTCGCCAGACTCTGCATGGGGTACTTCAACAGGAAACAAACCATAGAGATAGAACTTAGAACTACTTCATTTGGTCAAATTTCAAGGAGCTAGCACAAACCGTGTTTGATTAAGAATTCCAAACACAGCTATCTATGTAGGAGAAAACAGAGTGAAACCTAAAAATTCAAAGTGCTACTGGAAACGAACGTTTGAACATAGAAGAGTGAAAATTGGGCAGCCAAGTCAGCTTACTGAACTGATCATTACCACCAAGTATCATCAAGATTTGGTGAAACAATGTTTGCTGAGATTTCTGCAAACTACTAGTTTTTTGGAAGCTTGGCAACCCCTTTCAAATTAAAGTGTTTTTCGCCAGTCTCTGCATGTGGTACTTCAAGAGGAAACAAACCATGGAGATAGAACTTAGAACTACTTCATTTGGTCAAGTTTCAAGGAGCTAGCACAAACCGTGTTTGATTTAGAATTCCAAACACAGCTATCTATGTTGGAGAAAACAGAGTGAAACCTAAAAATTCAGACTGTTACTGGAAACGAAGCTTCAACCTAGAAGAATAAAAATTGGGCACACAAGTGGGCTTAGTGAACTGATCATTACCACCAAGTATCATCAAGATTTGGTGAAAAAATGTTTGCTGAGATTTCAGCAAACTAATAGTTTTTTGGAAGCTTGGCAACCCCTTTCAAACGAAAGTGTTCTTCGCCAGTCTCTGCATGGGGTACTTCAAGAGGAAACAAACCATAGAGATAGAACTTATAACTACTTCATTTTGTCAAGTTTCACGGAGCTAGCACAAACCGTGTTTGATTTAGAGTTTCAAACACATCTATCTATATAACAGAAAACAGAGTGAAACCTAAAAATTCAAACTGTTACTGTAAACGAACGCTTGAACCTAGAAGTGTGAAATTTGGGCAGCCAAGTGGGATTAGTGAACTGATCATTACCACCAAGTATCATCAAGATTTGGTGAAAAAATGTTTGCTGAGATTTCAGCAAACTAGTAGTTTTTTGGAAGCTTGGCAACCCCTTTCAAACGAAAGTGTTTTTCACCAGTCTCTGCATGGGGTACTTCAAGAGGAAACAAACCATAGAGATAGAACTTAGAACTACTTCATTTTGTCAAGTTTCACGGAGCTAGCACAAACCGTGTTTGATTTAGAGTTTCGAGATATCTATCTATATAGCAGAAAACAGAGTGAAACCTAAAAATTCAAACTGTTACTGGAAACGAACTCTTGAACCTAGAAGAGTGAAAGTTGGGCAGCCAAGTGGGCTTAGTGAACTGATCATTACCACCAAGTATCATCAAGATTTGGTGAAAAAATGTTTGCTGAGATTTCAGCAAACGAGTAGTTTTTTGGAAGCGTGGCAACCCCTTTCAAACGAAAGTGTTTTTCGCCAGTCTCTGCATGGGGTACTTCAAGAGGAAACAAACCATAGAGATAGAACTTAGAACTACTTCATTTTGTCAAGTTTCACGGAGCTAGCACAAACCGTGTTTGATTTAGAGTTTCAAAGACATCTATCTATATAGCAGAAAACAGAGTGAAACCTAAAAATTCAAACTGTTACTGGAAACGAACGCTTGAACCTAGAAGAGTGAAAGTTGGGCAGCCAAGTGGGATTAGTGAACTGATCATTACCACCAAGTATCATCAAGATTTGGTGAAAAAATGTTTGCTGAGATTTCAGCAAACGAGTAGTTTTTTGGAAGCTTGGCAACCCCTTTCAAACGAAAGTGTTCTTCGCCAGTCTCTGCATGGGGTACTTCAAGAGAAAAAAACCATAGAGATAGAACTTAGAACTACTTCATTTTGTCAAGTTTCACGGAGCTAGCACAAACCGTGTTCGATTTAGAGTTTCAAACACATCTATCTATATAGCAGAAAACAGAGTGAAACCTAAAAATTCAAAGTGTTACTGGAAACGAACGCTTGAACCTAGAAGAGTGAAAGTTGGGCAGCCAAGTGGGCTTAGTGAACTGATCATTACCACCAAGTATCATCAAGATTTGGTGAAAAAAAGGTTGCTGAGATTTCAGCAAACTAGTAGTTTTTTGGAAGCTTAACAACCCCTTTCAAACGAAAGTGTTCTTCTCCAGTCTCTGCATGGGGTACTTCAAGAGGAAACAAACCATAGAGATAGAACTTAGAACTACTTCATTTTGTCAAGTTTCACGGAGCTAGCAAAAACCGTGTTTGATTTAGAGTTTCAAACATATCTATCTATATAACAGAAAACAGAGTGAAACCTAAAAATTCAAACTGTTACTGGAAACGAACGCTTGAACCTAGAAGAGTGAAAGTTGGGCAGCCAAGTGGGCTTAGTGAACTGATCATTACCACCAAGTATCATCAAGATTTGGTGAAAAAATGTTTGCTGAGATTTCAGCAAACGAGTAGTTTTTTGGAAGCTTGGCAACCCCTTTCAAACGAAAGTGTTTTTCGCCAGTCTCTGCATGGGGTACTTCAAGAGGAAACAAACCATAGAGATAGAACTTAGAACTACTTCATTTTGTCAAGTTTCAAGGAGCTAGCACAAACCGTGTTTGATTTAGAGTTTCAAACACATCTATCTATATAACAGAAAAGAGAGTGAAACCTAAAAATTCAAAGTGTTACTGGAAACGAACGCTTGAACCTAGAAGAGTGAAAATTGGGCAGCCAAGTGGGCTTAGTGAACTGATCATTACCACCAAGTATCATCAAGATTTGGTGAAAAAATGTTTGCTGAGATTTCAGCAAACGAGAAGTTTTTTGGAAGCTTGGCAACCCCTTTCAAACGAAAGTGTTCTTCGCCAGTCTCTGCATGGGGTACTTCAAGAGGAAACAAACCATAGAGATAGAACTTAGAACTACTTCATTTTGTCAAGTTTCACGGAGCTAGCACAAACCGTGTTTGATTTAGAGTTTCAAACACATCTATCTATATAACAGAAAACAGCGTGAAACCTAAAAATTCAAACTGTTACTGGAAACGAACGCTTGAACCTAGAAGAGTGAAAGTTGGGCAGCCAAGTGGGATTAGTGAACTGATCATTACCACCAAGTATCATCAAGATTTGGTGAAAAAATGTTTGCTGAGATTTCAGCAAACTAGTAGTTTTTTGGAAGCTTGGCAACCCCTTTCAAACGAAAGTGTTTTTCGCCAGTCTCTGCATGGGGTACTTCAAGAGGAAACAAACCATAGAGATAGAACTTAGAACTACTTCATTTTGTCAAGTTTCACGGAGCTAGCACAAACCGTGTTTGATTTAGAGTTTCAAACACATCTATCTATATAGCAGAAAACAGAGTGAAACCTAAAATTTCAAAGTGTTACTGGAAACGAACGCTTGAACCTAGAAGAGTGAAAATTGGGCAGCCAAGTGGGCTTAGTGAACTGATCATTACCACCAAGTATCATCAAGATTTGGTGAAAAAATGTTTGCTGAGATTTCAGCAAACGAGTAGTTTTTTGGAAGCTTGGCAACCCCTTTCAAACGAAAGTGTTTTTCGCCAGTCTCTGCATGGGGTACTTCAAGAGGAAACAAACCATAGAGATAGAACTTAGAACTACTTCATTTTGTCAAGTTTCACGGAGCTAGCACAAACCGTGTTTGATTTAGAGTTTCGAGACATCTATCTATATAGCAGAAAACAGAGTGAAACCTAAAAATTCAAACTGTTACTGGAAACGAACGCTTGAACCTAGAAGAGTGGGCAGCCAAGTGGGCTTAGTGAACTGATCATTACCACCAAGTATCATCAAGATTTGGTGAAAAAATGTTTGCTGAGATTTCAGCAAACTAGTAGTTTTTTGGAAGCTTGGCAACCCCTTTCAAATGAAAGTGTTTTTCGCCAGTCTCTGCATGGGGTACTTCAAGAGGAAACAAACCATAGAGATAGAACTTAGAACTACTTCATTTGGTCAAGTTTCAAGGAGCTAGCACAAACCGTGTTTGATTTAGAATTCCAAACACAGCTATCTATGTAGGAGAAAACAGAGTGAAACCTAAAAATTCAAACTGTTACTGGAAACGAATGCTTCAACCTAGAAGAATAAAAATTGAGCACCCAAGTGGTCTTAGTGAACTGATCATTACCACCAAGTATCATCAAGATTTGGTGAAAAAATGTTTGCTGAGATTTCAGCAAACTAGTAGTTTTTTGGAAGCTTGGCAACCCCTTTCAAACGAAAGTGTTCTTCGCCAGTCTCTGCATGGGCTACTTCAAGAGGAAACAAAC
Source organism: Callospermophilus lateralis (assembly GCF_048772815.1). NCBI lineage: Eukaryota > Metazoa > Chordata > Mammalia > Rodentia > Sciuridae > Callospermophilus > Callospermophilus lateralis. The sequence goes on from NW_027513779.1 coordinate 89,899, forward strand.
CATAGAGATAGAACTTATAACTACTTCATTTTGTCAAGTTTCACGGAGCTAGCACAAACCGTGTTTGATTTAGAGTTTCAAACACATCTATCTATATAACAGAAAACAGAGTGAAACCTAAAATTTCAAACTGTTACTGGAAACGAACGCTTGAACCTAGAAGAGTGAAAGTTGGGCAGCCAAGAGGGATTAGTGAACTGATCATTACCACCAAGTATCATCAAGATTTGGTGAAAAAATGTTTGCTGAGATTTCAGCAAACGAGTAGTTTTTTGGAAGCTTGGCAACCCCTTTCAAACGAAAGTGTTCTTCGCCAGTCTCTGCATGGGGTACTTCAAGAGAAAAAAACCATAGAGATAGAACTTAGAACTACTTCATTTTGTCAAGTTTCACGGAGCTAGCACAAACCGTGTTTGATTTAGAGTTTCAAACACATCTATCCATATAGCAGAAAACAGAGTGAAACCTAAAAATTCAAACTGTTACTGGAAACGAACGCTTGAACCTAGAAGAGTGAAAATTGGGCAGCCAAGTGGGCTTAGTGAACTGATCATTACCACCAAGTATCATCAAGATTTGGTGAAAAAATGTTTGCTGAGATTTCAGCAAACGAGTAGTTTTTTGGAAGCTTGGCAACCCCTTTCAAACGAAAGTGTTTTTCGCCAGTCTCTGCATGGGGTACTTCAAGAGGAAACAAACCATAGAGATAGAACTTAGAACTACTTCATTTTGTCAAGTTTCACGGAGCTAGCACAAACCGTGTTTGATTTAGAGTTTCGAGACATCTATCTATATAGCAGAAAACAGAGTGAAACCTAAAAATTCAAACTGTTACTGGAAACGAACGCTTGAACCTGGAAGAGTGGGCAGCCAAGTGGGCTTAGTGAACTGATCATTACCACCAAGTATCATCAAGATTTGGTGAAAAAATGTTTGCTGAGATTTCAGCAAACTAGTAGTTTTTTGGAAGCTTGGCAACCCCTTTCAAATGAAAGTGTTTTTCGCCAGTCTCTGCATGGGGTACTTCAAGAGGAAAGAAACCATAGAGATAGAACTTAGAACTACTTCATTTGGTCAAGTTTCAAGGAGCTAGCACAAACCGTGTTTGATTTAGAATTCCAAACACAGCTATCTATGTAGGAGAAAACAGAGTGAAACCTCAAAATTCAAACTGTTACTGGAAACGAATGCTTCAACCTAGAAGAATAAAAATTGGGCACCCAAGTGGGATTAGTGAACTGATCATTACCACCAAGTATCATCAAGATTTGGTGAAAAAATGTTTGCTGAGATTTCAGCAAACGAGTAGTTTTTTGGAAGCTTGGCAACCCCTTTCAAACGAAAGTGTTCTTCGCCAGTCTGTGCATTGGGTACTTCAAGAGGAAACAAACCATAGAGATAGAACTTAGAACTACTTCATTTTGTCAAGTTTCACGGAGCTAGCACAAACCGTGTTTGATTTAGAGTTTCGAGACATCTATCTATATAGCAGAAAACAGAGTGAAACCTAAAAATTCAAACTGTTACTGGAAACGAACGCTTGAACCTAGAAGAGTGGGCAGCCAAGTGGGCTTAGTGAACTGATCATTACCACCAAGTATCATCAAGATTTGGTGAAAAAATGTTTGCTGAGATTTCAGCAAACTAGTAGTTTTTTGGAAGCTTGGCAACCTTTTTCAAACGAAAGTGTTTTTCGCCAGTCTCTGCATGGGGTACTTCAAGAGGAAACAAACCATAGAGATAGAACTTAGAACTACTTCATTTGCTCAAGTTTCAAGGAGCTAGCACAAACCGTGTTTGATTTAGAGTTTCAAACACATCTATCTATATAGCAGAAAACAGAGTGAAACCTAAAAATTCAAAGTGTTCCTGGAAACGAACGCCTGAACCTAGAAGAGTGAAAATTGGGCAGCCAAGTGGGCTTAGTGAACTGATCATTACCACCAAGTATCATCAAGATTTGGTGAAAAAATGTTTGCTGAGATTTCAGCAAACTAGTAGTTTTTTGGAAGCTTGGCAACCCCTTTCAAACGAAAGTGTTCTTCGCCAGTCTCTGCATGGGGTACTTCAAGAGGAAACAAACCATAGAGATAGAACTTAGAACTACTACATTTTGTCAAGTTTCACGGAGCTAGACAAACCGTGTTTGATTTAGAGTTTCAAACACATCTATCTATATAACAGAAAACAGAGTGAAACCTAAAAATTCAAACTGTTACTGGAAACGAACGCTTGAACCTAGAAGTGTGAAATTTGGGCAGCCAAGTGGGATTAGTGAACTGATCATTACCACCAAGTATCATCAAGATTTGGTGAAAAAATGTTTGCTGAGATTTCAGCAAACTAGTAGTTTTTTGGAAGCTTGGCAACCCCTTTCAAACGAAAGTGTTTTTCACCAGTCTCTGCATGGGGTACTTCAAGAGGAAACAAACCATAGAGATAGAACTTAGAACTACTTCATTTTGTCAAGTTTCACGGAGCTAGCACAAACCGTGTTTGATTTAGAGTTTCAAACACATCTATCTATATAACAGAAAACAGAGTGAAACCTAAAATTTCAAACTGTTACTGGAAACGAACGCTTGAACCTAGAAGAGTGAAAGTTGGGCAGCCAAGAGGGATTAGTGAACTGATCATTACCACCAAGTATCATCAAGATTTGGTGAAAAAATGTTTGCTGAGATTTCAGCAAACGAGTAGTTTTTTGGAAGCTTGGCAACCCCTTTCAAACGAAAGTGTTCTTCGCCAGTCTCTGCATGGGGTACTTCAAGAGAAAAAAACCATAGAGATAGAACTTAGAACTACTTCATTTTGTCAAGTTTCACGGAGCTAGCACAAACCGTGTTTGATTTAGAGTTTCAAACACATCTATCCATATAGCAGAAAACAGAGTGAAACCTAAAAATTCAAACTGTTACTGGAAACGAACGCTTGAACCTAGAAGAGTGAAAATTGGGCAGCCAAGTGGGCTTAGTGAACTGATCATTACCACCAAGTATCATCAAGATTTGGTGAAAAAATGTTTGCTGAGATTTCAGCAAACGAGTAGTTTTTTGGAAGCTTGGCAACCCCTTTCAAATGAAAGTGTTTTTCGCCAGTCTCTGCATGGGGTACTTCAAGAGGAAACAAACCATAGAGATAGAACTTAGAACTACTTCATTTTGTCAAGTTTCACGGAGCTAGCACAAACCGTGTTTGATTTAGAGTTTCGAGACATCTATCTATATAGCAGAAAACAGAGTGAAACCTAAAAATTCAAACTGTTACTGGAAACGAACGCTTGAACCTGGAAGAGTGGGCAGCCAAGTGGGCTTAGTGAACTGATCATTACCACCAAGTATCATCAAGATTTGGTGAAAAAATGTTTGCTGAGATTTCAGCAAACTAGTAGTTTTTTGGAAGCTTGGCAACCCCTTTCAAATGAAAGTGTTTTTCGCCAGTCTCTGCATGGGGTACTTCAAGAGGAAAGAAACCATAGAGATAGAACTTAGAACTACTTCATTTGGTCAAGTTTCAAGGAGCTAGCACAAACCGTGTTTGATTTAGAATTCCAAACACAGCTATCTATGTAGGAGAAAACAGAGTGAAACCTCAAAATTCAAACTGTTACTGGAAACGAATGCTTCAACCTAGAAGAATAAAAATTGGGCACCCAAGTGGGATTAGTGAACTGATCATTACCACCAAGTATCATCAAGATTTGGTGAAAAAATGTTTGCTGAGATTTCAGCAAACGAGTAGTTTTTTGGAAGCTTGGCAACCCCTTTCAAACGAAAGTGTTCTTCGCCAGTCTGTGCATTGGGTACTTCAAGAGGAAACAAACCATAGAGATAGAACTTAGAACTACTTCATTTTGTCAAGTTTCACGGAGCTAGCACAAACCGTGTTTGATTTAGAGTTTCGAGACATCTATCTATATAGCAGAAAACAGAGTGAAACCTAAAAATTCAAACTGTTACTGGAAACGAACGCTTGAACCTAGAAGAGTGGGCAGCCAAGTGGGCTTAGTGAACTGATCATTACCACCAAGTATCATCAAGATTTGGTGAAAAAATGTTTGCTGAGATTTCAGCAAACTAGTAGTTTTTTGGAAGCTTGGCAACCTTTTTCAAACGAAAGTGTTTTTCGCCAGTCTCTGCATGGGGGTACTTCAAGAGGAAACAAACCATAGAGATAGAACTTAGAACTACTTCATTTGCTCAAGTTTCAAGGAGCTAGCACAAACCGTGTTTGATTTAGAGTTTCAAACACATCTATCTATATAGCAGAAAACAGAGTGAAACCTAAAAATTCAAAGTGTTCCTGGAAACGAACGCCTGAACCTAGAAGAGTGAAAATTGGGCAGCCAAGTGGGCTTAGTGAACTGATCATTACCACCAAGTATCATCAAGATTTGGTGAAAAAATGTTTGCTGAGATTTCAGCAAACTAGTAGTTTTTTGGAAGCTTGGCAACCCCTTTCAAACGAAAGTGTTCTTCGCCAGTCTCTGCATGGGGTACTTCAAGAGGAAACAAACCATAGAGATAGAACTTAGAACTACTACATTTTGTCAAGTTTCACGGAGCTAGCACAAACCGTGTTTGATTTAGAGTTTCAAAGACATCTATCTATATAGCAGAAAACAGAGTGAAACCTATAAATTCACAACTGTTACTGGAAACGAACGCTTGAACCTAGAAGAGTGAAAGTTGGGCAGCCAAGTGGGATTAGTGAACTGATCATTACCACCAAGTATCATCAAGATTTGGTGAAAAAATGTTTGCTGAGATTTCAGCAAACTAGTAGTTTTTTGGAAGCTTGGCAACCCCTTTCAAACGAAATTGTTTTTCGCCAGTCTCTGCATGGGGTACTTCAAGAGGAAACAAACCATAGAGATAGAACTTAGAACTACTTCATTTTGTCAAGTTTCAAGGAGGTAGCACAAACCGTGTTTGATTTAGAGTTTCAAACACATCTATCTATATAACAGAAAACAGAGTGAAACCTAAAAATTCAAAGTGTTACTGGAAACGAACGCTTGAACCTAGAAGAGTGAAAATTGGGCAGCCAAGTGTGCTTAGTGCACTGATCATTACCACCAAGTATCATCAAGATTTGGTGAAAAAATGTTTGCTGAGATTTCAGCAAACGAGAAGTTTTTTGGAAGCTTGGCAACCCCTTTCAAACGAAAGTGTTCTTCGCCAGTCTCTGCATGGGGTACTTCAAGAGGAAAAAACCATAGAGATAGAACTTAGAACTACTTCATTTGGTCAAGTTTCACGGAGCTAGCACAAACCGTGTTTGATTTAGAGTTTCAAACACATCTATCTATACAGCAGAAAACAGAGTGAAACCTAAAAATTCAAAGTGTTACTGGAAACGAACGCTTGAACCTAGAAGAGTGAAAATTGGGCAGCCAAGTGGGCTTAGTGAACTGATCATTACCACCAAGTATCATCAAGATTTGGTGAAAAAATGTTTGCTGAGATTTCAGCAAACGAGTAGTTTTTTGGAAGCTTGGCAACCCCTTTCAAACGAAAGTGTTTTTCGCCAGTCTCTGCATGGTGTACTTCAAGAGGAAACAAACCATAGAGATAGAACTTACAACTACTTCATTTTGTCAAGTTTCAAGGAGCTAGCACAAACCGTGTTTGATTTAGAGTTTCAAACACATCTATCTATATAGCAGAAAACAGAGTGAAACCTAAAATTTTAAAGTGTTACTGGAAATGAACGCTTGAACCTAGAAGAGTGAAAATTGGTCAGCCAAGTGGGCTTAGTGAACTGATCATTACCACCAAGTATCATCAAGATTTGGTGAAAAAATGTTTGCTGAGATTTCAGCAAACGAGTAGTTTTTTGGAAGCTTGGCAACCCCTTTCAAACGAAAGTGTTTTTCGCCAGTCTCTGCATGGTGTACTTCAAGAGGAAACAAACCATAGAGATAGAACTTACAACTACTTCATTTTGTCAAGTTTCAAGGAGCTAGCACAAACCGTGTTTGATTTAGAGTTTCAAACACATCTATCTATATAGCAGAAAACAGAGTGAAACCTAAAATTTTAAAGTGTTACTGGAAATGAACGCTTGAACCTAGAAGAGTGAAAATTGGGCAGCCAAGTGGGCTTAGTGAACTGATCATTACAACCAAGTATCATCAAGATTTGGTGAAAAAATGTTTGCTGAGATTTCAGCAAACGAGTAGTTTCTTGGAAGCTTGGCAACCCCTTTCAAACGAAAGTGTTCTTCGCCAGTCTCTGCATGGGGTACTTCAAGAGGAAACAAACCATAGAGATAGAACTTAGAACTACTTCATTTTGTCAAGTTTCACGGAGCTAGCACAAACCGTGTTTGATTTAGAGTTTCAAACACATCTATCTATATATCAGAAAACAGAGTGAAACCTAAAAATTCAAACTGTTACTGGAAACGAACGCTTGAACCTAGAAGAGTGAAAGTTGGGCAGCCAAGTGGGCTTAGTGAACTGATCATTACCACCAAGTATCATCAAGATTTGGTGAAAAAATGTTTGCTGAGATTTCAGCAAACTAGTAGTTTTTTGGAAGCTTGGCAACCCCTTTCAAATGAAAGTGTTTTTCGCCAGTCTCTGCATGGGGTACTTCAAGAGGAAACAAACCATAGAGATAGAACTTAGAACTACTTCATTTGCTCAAGTTTCAAGGAGCTAGCACAAACCGTGTTTGATTTAGAGTTTCAAACACATCTATCTATATAACAGAAAACAGAGTGAAACCTAAAAATTCAAAGTGTTACTGGAAACGAACGCTTGAACCTATTAGAGTGAAAATTGGGCAGCCAAGTGGGCTTAGTGAACTGATCATTACCACCAAGTATCATCAAGATTTGGTGAAAAAATGTTTGCTGAGATTTCAGCAAACTAGTAGTTTTTTGGAAGCTTTGCAACCCCTTTCAAACGAAAGTGTTCTTCGCCAGTCTCTGCATGGTTTACTTCAAGAGGAAACAAACCATAGAGATAGAACTTAGAACTACTTCATTTTGTCAAGTTTCACGGAGCTAGCACAAACCGTGTTTGATTTAGAGTTTCAAACACATCTATCTATATAGCAGAAAACAGAGTGAAACCTAAAAATTCAAACTGTTACTGGAAACGAACGCTTGAAACTAGAAGAGTGAAAGTTGGGCAGCCAAGTGGGATTAGTGAACTGATCATTACCACCAAGTATCATCAAGATTTGGTGAAAAAATGTTTGCTGAGATTTCAGCAAACTAGTAGTTTTTTGGAAGCTTGGCAACCCCTTTCAAACGAAAGTGTTCTTCGCCAGTCTCTGCATGGGGTACTTCAAGAGAAAAAAACCATAGAGATAGAACTTAGAACTACTTCATTTTGTCAAGTTTCACGGAGCTAGCACAAACCGTGTTTGATTTAGAGTTTCAAACACATCTATCCATATAGCAGAAAACAGAGTGAAACCTAAAAATTCAAACTGTTACTGGAAACGAACGCTTGAACCTAGAAGAGTGAAAATTGGGCAGCCAAGTGGGCTTAGTGAACTGATCATTACCACCAAGTATCATCAAGATTTGGTGAAAAAATGTTTGCTGAGATTTCAGCAAACGAGTAGTTTTTTGGAAGCTTGGCAACCCCTTTCAAACGAAAGTGTTTTTCACCAGTCTCTGCATGGGGTACATCAAGAGGAAACAAACCATAGAGATAGAACTTAGAACTACTTCATTTTGTCAAGTTTCACGGAGCTAGCACAAACCGTGTTTGATTTAGAGTTTCGAGACATCTATCTATATAGCAGAAAACAGAGTGAAACCTAAAAATTCAAACTGTTACTGGAAACGAACGCTTGAACCTAGAAGAGTGGGCAGCCAAGTGGGCTTAGTGAACTGATCATTACCACCAAGTATCATCAAGATTTGGTGAAAAAATGTTTGCTGAGATTTCAGCAAACTAGTAGTTTTTTGGAAGCTTGGCAACCCCTTTCAAATGAAAGTGTTTTTCGCCAGTCTCTGCATGGGGTACTTCAAGAGGAAATAAACCATAGAGATAGAACTTAGAACTACTTCATTTGGTCAAGTTTCAAGGAGCTAGCACAAACCGTGTTTGATTTAGAATTCCAAACACAGCTATCTATGTAGGAGAAAACAGAGTGAAACCTAAAAATTCAAACTGTTACTGGAAACGAATGCTTCATCCTAGAAGAATAAAAATTGGGCACCCAAGTGGGATTAGTGAACTGATCATTACCACCAAGTATCATCAAGATTTGGTGAAAAAATGTTTGCTGAGATTTCAGCAAACGAGTAGTTTTTTGGAAGCTTGGCAACCCCTTTCAAACGAAAGTGTTCTTCGCCAGTCTCTGCATGGGGTACTTCAAGAGGAAACAAACCATAGAGATAGAACTTAGAACTACTTCATTTGCTCAAGTTTCAAGGAGCTAGCACAAACCGTGTTTGATTTAGAGTTTCAAACACATCTATCTATATACCAGAAAACAGAGTGAAACCTAAAAATTCAAAGTGTTCCTGGAAACGAACGCTTGAACCTAGAAGAGTGAAAATTGGGCAGCCAAGTGGGCTTAGTGAACTGATCATTACCACCAAGTATCATCAAGATTTGGTGAAAAAATGTTTGCTGAGATTTCAGCAAACTAGTAGTTTTTTGGAAGCTTGGCAACCCCTTTCAAACGAAAGTGTTCTTCGCCAGTCTCTGCATGGGGTACTTCAAGAGGAAACAAACCATAGAGATAGAACTTAGAACTACTACATTTTGTCAAGTTTCACGGAGCTAGCACAAACCGTGTTTGATTTAGAGTTTCAAAGACATCTATCTATATAGCAGAAAACAGAGTGAAACCTATAAATTCACAACTGTTACTGGAAACGAACGCTTGAACCTAGAAGAGTGAAAGTTGGGCAGCCAAGTGGGATTAGTGAACTGATCATTACCACCAAGTATCATCAAGATTTGGTGAAAAAATGTTTGCTGAGATTTCAGCAAACTAGTAGTTTTTTGGAAGCTTGGCAACCCCTTTCAAACGAAAGTGTTTTTCGCCAGTCTCTGCATGGGGTACTTCAAGAGGAAACAAACCATAGAGATAGAACTTAGAACTACTTCATTTTGTCAAGTTTCAAGGAGCTAGCACAAACCGTGTTTGATTTAGAGTTTCAAACACATCTATCTATATAACAGAAAACAGAGTGAAACCTAAAAATTCAAAGTGTTACTGGAAACGAACGCTTGAACCTAGAAGAGTGAAAATTGGGCAGCCAAGTGTGCTTAGTGCACTGATCATTACCACCAAGTATCATCAAGATTTGGTGAAAAAATGTTTGCTGAGATTTCAGCAAACGAGAAGTTTTTTGGAAGCTTGGCAACCCCTTTCAAACGAAAGTGTTCTTCGCCAGTCTCTGCATGGGGTACTTCAAGAGGAAAAAACCATAGAGATAGAACTTAGAACTACTTCATTTGGTCAAGTTTCACGGAGCTAGCTCAAACCGTGTTTGATTTAGAGTTTCAAACACATCTATCTATACAGCAGAAAACAGAGTGAAACCTAAAAATTCAAAGTGTTACTGGAAACGAACGCTTGAACCTAGAAGAGTGAAAATTGGGCAGCCAAGTGGGCTTAGTGAACTGATCATTACCACCAAGTATCATCAAGATTTGGTGAAAAAATGTTTGCTGAGATTTCAGCAAACGAGTAGTTTTTTGGAAGCTTGGCAACCCCTTTCAAACGAAAGTGTTTTTCGCCAGTCTCTGCATGGTGTACTTCAAGAGGAAACAAACCATAGAGATAGAACTTACAACTACTTCATTTTGTCAAGTTTCAAGGAGCTAGCACAAACCGTGTTTGATTTAGAGTTTCAAACACATCTATCTATATAGCAGAAAACAGAGTGAAACCTAAAATTTTAAAGTGTTACTGGAAATGAACGCTTGAACCTAGAAGAGTGAAAATTGGGCAGCCAAGTGGGCTTAGTGAACTGATCATTACCACCAAGTATCATCAAGATTTGGTGAAAAAATGTTTGCTGAGATTTCAGCAAACGAGTAGTTTTTTGGAAGCTTGGCAACCCCTTTCAAACGAAAGTGTTTTTCGCCAGGCTCTGCATGGTGTACTTCAAGAGGAAACAAACCATAGAGATAGAACTTACAACTACTTCATTTTGTCAAGTTTCAAGGAGCTAGCACAAACCGTGTTTGATTTAGAGTTTCAAACACATCTATCTATATAGCAGAAAACAGAGTGAAACCTAAAATTTTAAAGTGTTACTGGAAATGAACGCTTGAACCTAGAAGAGTGAAAATTGGGCAGCCAAGTGGGCTTAGTGAACTGATCATTACAACCAAGTATCATCAAGATTTGGTGAAAAAATGTTTGCTGAGATTTCAGCAAACGAGTAGTTTCTTGGAAGCTTGGCAACCCCTTTCAAACGAAAGTGTTCTTCGCCAGTCTCTGCATGGGGTACTTCAAGAGGAAACAAACCATAGAGATAGAACTTAGAACTACTTCATTTTGTCAAGTTTCACGGAGCTAGCACAAACCTTGTTTGATTTAGAGTTTCAAACACATCTATCTATATATCAGAAAACAGAGTGAAACCTAAAAATTCAAACTGTTACTGGAAACGAACGCTTGAACCTAGAAGAGTGAAAGTTGGGCAGCCAAGTGGGCTTAGTGAACTGATCATTACCACCAAGTATCATCAAGATTTGGTGAAAAAATGTTTGCTGAGATTTCAGCAAACTAGTAGTTTTTTGGAAGCTTGGCAACCCCTTTCAAACGAAAGTGTTCTTCGCCAGTCTCTGCATGGGGTACTTCAAGAGGAAACAAACCATAGAGATAGAACTTAGAACTACTACATTTTGTCAAGTTTCACGGAGCTAGCACAAACCGTGTTTGATTTAGAGTTTCAAAGACATCTATCTATATAGCAGAAAACAGAGTGAAACCTATAAATTCACAACTGTTACTGGAAACGAACGCTTGAACCTAGAAGAGTGAAAGTTGGGCAGCCAAGTGGGATTAGTGAACTGATCATTACCACCAAGTATCATCAAGATTTGGTGAAAAAATGTTTGCTGAGATTTCAGCAAACTAGTAGTTTTTTGGAAGCTTGGCAACCCCTTTCAAACGAAAGTGTTTTTCGCCAGTCTCTGCATGGGGTACTTCAAGAGGAAACAAACCATAGAGATAGAACTTAGAACTACTTCATTTTGTCAAGTTTCAAGGAGCTAGCACAAACCGTGTTTGATTTAGAGTTTCAAACACATCTATCTATATAACAGAAAACAGAGTGAAACCTAAAAATTCAAAGTGTTACTGGAAACGAACGCTTGAACCTAGAAGAGTGAAAATTGGGCAGCCAAGTGTGCTTAGTGCACTGATCATTACCACCAAGTATCATCAAGATTTGGTGAAAAAATGTTTGCTGAGATTTCAGCAAACGAGAAGTTTTTTGGAAGCTTGGCAACCCCTTTCAAACGAAAGTGTTCTTCGCCAGTCTCTGCATGGGGTACTTCAAGAGGAAAAAACCATAGAGATAGAACTTAGAACTACTTCATTTGGTCAAGTTTCACGGAGCTAGCTCAAACCGTGTTTGATTTAGAGTTTCAAACACATCTATCTATACAGCAGAAAACAGAGTGAAACCTAAAAATTCAAAGTGTTACTGGAAACGAACGCTTGAACCTAGAAGAGTGAAAATTGGGCAGCCAACTGGGCTTAGTGAACTGATCATTACCACCAAGTATCATCAAGATTTGGTGAAAAAATGTTTGCTGAGATTTCAGCAAACGAGTAGTTTTTTGGAAGCTTGGCAACCCCTTTCAAACGAAAGTGTTTTTCGCCAGTCTCTGCATGGTGTACTTCAAGAGGAAACAAACCATAGAGATAGAACTTACAACTACTTCATTTTGTCAAGTTTCAAGGAGCTAGCACAAACCGTGTTTGATTTAGAGTTTCAAACACATCTATCTATATAGCAGAAAACAGAGTGAAACCTAAAATTTTAAAGTGTTACTGGAAATGAACGCTTGAACCTAGAAGAGTGAAAATTGGGCAGCCAAGTGGGCTTAGTGAACTGATCATTACCACCAAGTATCATCAAGATTTGGTGAAAAAATGTTTGCTGAGATTTCAGCAAACGAGTAGTTTTTTGGAAGCTTGGCAACCCCTTTCAAACGAAAGTGTTTTTCGCCAGTCTCTGCATGGTGTACTTCAAGAGGAAACAAACCATAGAGATAGAACTTACAACTACTTCATTTTGTCAAGTTTCAAGGAGCTAGCACAAACCGTGTTTGATTTAGAGTTTCAAACACATCTATCTATATAGCAGAAAACAGAGTGAAACCTAAAATTTTAAAGTGTTACTGGAAATGAACGCTTGAACCTAGAAGAGTGAAAATTGGGCAGCCAAGTGGGCTTAGTGAACTGATCATTACAACCAAGTATCATCAAGATTTGGTGAAAAAATGTTTGCTGAGATTTCAGCAAACGAGTAGTTTCTTGGAAGCTTGGCAACCCCTTTCAAACGAAAGTGTTCTTCGCCAGTCTCTGCATGGGGTACTTCAAGAGGAAACAAACCATAGAGATAGAACTTAGAACTACTTCATTTTGTCAAGTTTCACGGAGCTAGCACAAACCTTGTTTGATTTAGAGTTTCAAACACATCTATCTATATATCAGAAAACAGAGTGAAACCTAAAAATTCAAACTGTTACTGGAAACGAACGCTTGAACCTAGAAGAGTGAAAGTTGGGCAGCCAAGTGGGCTTAGTGAACTGATCATTACCACCAAGTATCATCAAGATTTGGTGAAAAAATGTTTGCTTAGATTTCAGCAAACTAGTAGTTTTTTGGAAGCTTGGCAACCCCTTTCAAATGAAAGTGTTTTTCGCCAGTCTCTGCATGGGGTACTTCAAGAGGAAACAAACCATAGAGATAGAACTTAGAACTACTTCATTTGCTCAAGTTTCAAGGAGCTAGCACAAACCGTGTTTGATTTAGAGTTTCAAACACATCTAATTATATAACAGAAAACAGAGTGAAACCTAAAAATTCAAAGTGTTACTGGAAACGAACGCTTGAACCTATTAGAGTGAAAATTGGGCAGCCAAGTGGGCTTAGTGAACTGATCATTACCACCAAGTATCATCAAGATTTGGTGAAAAAATGTTTGCTGAGATTTCAGCAAACTAGTAGTTTTTTGGAAGCTTGGCAACCCCTTTCAAACGAAAGTGTTCTTCGCCAGTCTCTGCATGGGGTACTTCAAGAGGAAACAAACCATAGAGATAGAACTTAGAACTACTTCATTTTGTCAAGTTTCACGGAGCTAGCACAAACCGTGTTTGATTTAGAGTTTCAAACACATCTATCTATATAACAGAAAACAGAGTGAAACCTAAAAATTCAAACTGTTACTGGAAACGAACGCTTGAACCTAGAAGAGTGAAAGTTGGGCAGCCAAGTGGGATTAGTGAACTTATCATTACCACCAAGTATCATCAAGATTTGGTGAAAAAATATTTGCTGAGATTTCAGCAAACTAGTAGTTTTTTGGACGCTTGGCAACCCCTTTCAAACGAAAGTGTTCTTCGCCAGTCTCTGCATGGTTTACTTCAAGAGGAAACAAACCATAGAGATAGAACTTAGAACTACTTCATTTTGTCAAGTTTCACGGAGCTAGCACAAACCGTGTTTGATTTAGAGTTTCAAACACATCTATCTATATAACACAAAACAGAGTGAAACCTAAAAATTCAAACTGTTACTGGAAACGAACGCTTGAACCTAGAAGAGTGAAAGTTGGGCAGCCAAGTGGGATTAGTGAACTGATCATTACCACCAAGTATCATCAAGATTTGATGAAAAAATGTTTGCTGAGATTTCAGCAAACTAGTAGTTTTTTGGAAGCTTGGCAACCCCTTTCAAACGAAAGTGTTTTTCGCCAGTCTCTGCATGGGGTACTTCAAGAGGAAACAAACCATAGAGATAGAACTTAGAACTACTTCATTTTGTCAAGTTTCACGGAGCTAGCACAAACCGTGTTTGATTTAGAGTTTCAAACACATCTATCTATATAGCAGAAAACAGAGTGAAACCTAAAATTTCAAAGTGTTACTGGAAACGAACGCTTGAACCTAGAAGAGTGAAAATTGGGCAGCCAAGTGGGCTTAGTGAACTGATCATTACCACCAAGTATCATCAAGATTTGGTGAAAAAATGTTGCTGAGATTTCAGCAAACGAGTAGTTTTTTGGAAGCTTGGCAAACCCTTTCAAACGAAAGTGTTCTTCGCCAGTCTCTGCATGGGGTACTTCAAGAGGAAACAAACCATAGAGATAGAACTTAGAACTACTTCATTTTGTCAAGTTTCACGGAGCTAGCACAAACCGTGTTTGATTTAGAGTTTCAAACACATCTATCTATATAGCAGAAAACAGAGTGAAACCTAAAAATTCAAACTGTTACTGGAAACGAACGCTTGAACCTAGAAGAGTGAAAGTTGGGCAGCCAAGTGGGCTTAGTGAACTGATCATTACCACCAAGTATCATCAAGATTTGGTGAAAAAATGTTTGCTGAGATTTCAGCAAACTAGTAGTTTTTTGGAAGCTTGGCAACCCCTGTCAAATGAAAGTGTTTTTCGCCAGTCTCTGCATGGGGTACTTCAAGAGGAAACAAACCATAGAGATAGAACTTAGAACTACTTCATTTGCTCAAGTTTCAAGGAGCTAGCACAAACCGTGTTTGATTTAGAGTTTCAAACACATCTATCTATATAGCAGAAAACAGAGTGAAACCTAAAAATTCAAAGTGTTACTGGAAACGAATGCTTGAACCTAGAGGAGTGAAAATTGGGCAGCCAAGTGGGCTTAGTGAACTGATCATTACCACCAAGTATCATCAAGATTTGGTGAAAAAATGTTTGCTGAGATTTCAGCAAACTAGTAGTTTTTTGGAAGCTTGGCAACCCCTTTCAAACGAAAGTGTTCTTCGCCAGTCTCTGCATGGGGTACTTCAAGAGGAAACAAACCATAGAGATAGAACTTAGAACTACTTCAGTTTGTCAAGTTTCACGGAGCTAGCACAAACCGTGTTTGATTTAGAGTTTCAAACACATCCATCTATATAACAGAAAACAGAGTGAAACCTAAAAATTCAAACTGTTACTGGAAACGAACGCTTGAACCTAGAAGAGTGAAAGTTGGGCAGCCAAGTGGGATTAGTGAACTGATCATTACCACCAAGTATCATCAAGATTTGGTGAAAAAATGTTTGCTGAGATTTCAGCAAACTAGTAGTTTTTTGGAAGCTTGGCAACCCCTTTCAAACGAAAGTGTTTTTCGCCAGTCTCTGCATGGGGTACTTCAAGAGGAAACAAACCATAGAGATAGAACTTAGAACTACTTCATTTTGTCAAGTTTCAAGGAGCTAGCACAAACCGTGTTTGATTTAGAGTTTCAAACACATCTATCTATATAACAGAAAACAGAGTGAAACCTAAAAATTCAAACTGTTACTGGAAACGAACGCTTGAACCTAGAAGAGTGAAAGTTGGGCAGCCAAGTGGGATTAGTGAACTGATCATTACCACCAAGTATCATCAAGATTTGGTGAAAAAATGTTTGCTGAGATTTCAGCAAACTAGTAGTTTTTTGGAAGCTTGGCAACCCCTTTCAAACGAAAGTGTTTTTCGCCAGTCTCTGCATGGGGTACTTCAAGAGGAAAAAAACCATAGAGATAGAACATAGAACTACTTCATTTTGTCAAGTTTCAAGGAGCTAGCACAAACCGTGTTTGATTTAGAATTCCAAACACATCTATCTATATAGCAGAAAACAGAGTGAAACCTAAAAATTCAAACTGTTACTGGAAACGAACGCTTGAACCTAGAAGAGTGAAAATTGGGCAGCCAAGTGGGCTTAGTGAACTGATCATTACCACCAAGTATCATCAAGATTTGGTGAAAAAATGTTTGCTGAGATTTCAGCAAACGAGTAGTTTTTTGGAAGCTTGGCAACCCCTTTCAAACGAAAGTGTTCTTCGCCAGTCTCTGCATGGGGTACTTCAAGAGGAAACAAACCATAGAGATAGAACTTAGAACTACTTCATTTTGTCAAGTTTCACGGAGCTAGCACAAACCGTGTTTGATTTAGAGTTTCAAACACATCTATCTATATAGCAGAAAGCAGAGTGAAACCTAAAATTTCAAAGTGTTACTGGAAACGAACGCTTGAACCTAGAAGAGTGAAAACTGGGCAGCCAAGTGGGCTTAGTGAACTGATCATTACCACCAAGTATGATCAAGATTTGGTGAAAAAATGTTTGCTGAGATTTCAGCAAACCAGTAGTTTTTTGGAAGCTTGGCAACCCCTTCCAAACGAAAGTGTTTTTCGCCAGTCTCTGCATGGGGTACTTCAAGAGGAAACAAACCATAGAGAGAGAACTTAGAACTACTACATTTTGTCAAGTTTCACGGAGCTAGCACAAACCGTGTTTGATTTAGAGTTTCAAAGACATCTATCTATATAGCAGAAAACAGAGTGAAACCTAAAATTTCAAAGTGTTACTGGAAACCTACGCTTGAACCTAGAACAGTAAAAATTGGGCAGCCAAGTGGGCTTAGTAAACTGATCATTACCACCAAGTATCATCAAATTTTGGGGAAAAATGTTTGCTGAGATTTCAGCAAACTAGTAGTTTTTTGGAAGCTTGGCAACCCCTTTCAAACGAAAGTGTTTTTCGCCAGTCTCTGCATGGGGTACTTCAAGAGGAAACAAACCATAGAGATAGAACTTAGAACTACTTCATTTTGTAAAGTTTCAAGGAGCTAGCACAAACCGTGTTTCATTTAGAGTTTCAAACACATCTATCTATATAACAGAAAACAGAGTGAAACCTAAAAATTCAAACTGTTACTGGAAACGAACGCTTGAACCTAGAAGAGTGAAAGTTGGGCAGCCAAGTGGGATTAGTGAACTGATCATTACCACCAAGTATCATCAAGATTTGGTGAAAAAATGTTTGCTGAGATTTCAGCAAACTAGTAGTTTTTTGGAAGCTTGGCAACCCCTTTCAAACGAAAGTGTTTTTCGCCAGTCTCTGCATGGGGTACTTCAAGAGGAAACAAACCATAGAGATAGAACTTAGAACGACTTCATTTTGTCAAGTTTCACGGAGCTAGCACAAACCGTGTTTGATTTAGAGTTTCAAACACATCTATCTATATAGCAGGAAACAGAGTGAAACCTAAAATTTCAAAGTGTTACTGGAAACGAACGCTTGAACCTAGAAGAGTGACAATTGGCCAGCCAAGTGGGCTTTGTGAACTGATCATTACCACCAAGTATCATCAAGATTTGGTGAAAAAATGTTTGCTGAGATTTCAGCAAACGAGTAGTTTTTTGGAAGCTTGGCAACCCCTTTCAAACGAAAGTGTTCTTCGCCAGTCTCTGCATGGGGTACTTCAAGAGGAAACAAACCATAGAGATAGAACTTAGAACTACTTCATTTTGTCAAGTTTCAAGGAGCTAGCACAAACCGTGTTTGATTTAGAATTCCAAACACAGCTATCTATGTAGGAGAAAACAGAGTGAAACCTAAAAATTCAAACTGTTACTGGAAACGAATGCTTCAACCTAGAAGAATAAAAATTGGCAGCCAAGTGGGATTAGTGAACTGATCATTACCACCAAGTATCATCAAGATTTGGTGAAAAAATGTTTGCTGAGATTTCAGCAAACTAGTAGTTTTTTGGAAGCTTGGCAACCCCTTTCAAACGAAAGTGTTTTTCGCCAGTCTCTGCATGGGGTACTTCAAGAGGAAACAAACCATAGAGATAGAACTTACAACTACTTCATTTTGTCAAGTTTCAAGGAGCTAGCACAAACCGTGTTTGATTTAGAGTTTCAAAGACATCTATCTATATAGCAGAAAACAGAGTGAAACCTAAAATTTCAAAGTGTTACTGGAAACCTACGCTTGAACCTAGAACAGTAAAAATTGGGCAGCCAAGTGGGCTTAGTAAACTGATCATTACCACCAAGTATCATCAAATTTTGGGGAAAAATGTTTGCTGAGATTTCAGCAAACTAGTAGTTTTTTGGAAGCTTGGCAACCCCTTTAAAACGAAAGTGTTTTTCGCCAGTCTCTGCATGGGGTACTTCAAGAGGAAACAAACCATAGAGATAGAACTTAGAACTACTTCATTTGCTCAAGTTTCAAGGAGCTAGCACAAACCGTGTTTGATTTAGAGTTTCAAACACATCTATCTATATAGCAGAAAACAGAGTGAAACCTAAAAATTCAAAGTGTTACTGGAAACGAACGCTTGAACCTAGAAGAGTGAAAATTGGGCAGCCAAGTGGGCTTAGTGAACTGATCATTACCACCAAGTATCATCAAGATTTGGTGAAAAAATGTTTGCTGAGATTTCAGCAAACTCGTAGTTTTTTGGAAGCTTGGCAACCCCTTTCAAACGAAAGTGTTCTTCGCCAGTCTCTGCATGGGGTACTTCAAGAGGAAACAAACCATAGAGATAGAACTTAGAACTACTTCATTTTGTCAAGTTTCACGGAGCTAGCACAAACCGTGTTTGATTTAGAGTTTCAAACACATCTATCTATATAACAGAAAACAGAGTGAAACCTAAAAATTCAAACTGTTACTGGAAACGAACGCTTGAACCTAGAAGAGTGAAAGTTGGGCAGCCAAGTGGGATTAGTGAACTGATCATTACCACCAAGTATCATCAAGATTTGGTGAAAAAATGTTTGCTGAGATTTCAACAAACTAGTAGTTTTTTGGAAGCTTGGCAACCCCTTTCAAACGAAAGTGTTTTTCGCCAGTCTCTGCATGGGGTACTTCAAGAGGAAACAAACCATAGAGATAGAACTTACAACTACTTCATTTACTCAAGTTTCACGGAGCTAGCACAAACCGTGTTTGATTTAGAGTTTCGAGACATCTATCTATATAGCAGAAAACAGAGTGAAACCTAAAAATTCAAACTGTAACTGGAAACGAACGCTTGAACCTAGAAGAGTGAAAGTTGGGCAGCCAAGTGGGCTTAGTGAACTGATCATTACCACCAAGTATCATCAAGATTTGGTGAAAAAATGTTTGCTGAGATTTCAGCAAACGAGTAGTTTTTTGGAAGCTTGGCAACCCCTTTCAAACGAAAGTGTTCTTCGCCAGTCTCTGCATGGGGTACTTCAAGAGGAAACAAACCATAGAGATAGAACTTAGAACTACTTCATTTTGTCAAGTTTCAAGGAGCTAGCACAAACCGTGTTTGATTTAGAATTCCAAACACAGCTATCTATGTAGGAGAAAACAGAGTGAAACCTAAAAATTCAAACTGTTACTGGAAACGAACGCTTCAACCTGGAAGAATAAAAATTGGGCAGCCAAGTGGGATTAGTGAACTGATCATTACCACCAAGTATCATCAAGATTTGGTGAAAAAATGTTTGCTGAGATTTCAGCAAACTAGTAGTTTTTTGGAAGCTTGGCAACCCCTTTCAAACGAAAGTGTTTTTCGCCAGTCTCTGCATGGGGTACTTCAAGAGGAAACAAACCATAGAGATAGAACTTACAACTACTTCATTTTATCAAGTTTCAAGGAGCTAGCACAAACCGTGTTTGATTTAGAGTTTCAAAGACATCTATCTATATAGCAGAAAACAGAGTGAAACCTAAAATTTCAAAGTGTTACTGGAAACGAACGCTTGAACCTAGAAGAGTAAAAATTGGGCAGAAAAGTGGGCTTAGGGAACTGATCATTACCACCAAGTATCATCAAGTTTTGGTGAAAAAATGTTTGCTGAGATTTCAGCAAACTAGTAGTTTTTTGGAAGCTTGGCAACCCCTTTAAAACGAAAGTTTTTTTCGCCAGTCTCTGCTTGGGGTACTTCAAGAGGAAACAAACCATAGAGATAGAACTTAGAACTACTTCATTTGCTCAAGTTTCAAGGAGCTAGCACAAACCGTGTTTGATTTAGAATCCCAAACACAGCTATCTATGTAGGAGAAAACAGAGTGAAACCTAAAAATTCAAAGTGTTACTGGAAAGGAACGATTGAACCTAGAAGAGTGAAAATTGGGCAGCCATGTGGGCTTAGAGAACTGATCATTACCACCAAGTATCATCAAGATTTGGTGAAAAAATGTTTGCTGAGATTTCAGCAAACTAGTAGTTTTTTGGAAGCTTGGCAACCCCTTTCAAACGAAAGTGTTCTTCGCCAGTCTCTGCATGGGGTACTTCAAGAGGAAACAAACCATAGAGATAGAACTTAGAACTACTTCATTTTGTCAAGTTTCACGGAGCTAGCACACACCGTGTTTGATTTAGAGTTTCAAACACATCTATCTATATAACAGAAAACAGAGTGAAACCTAAAAATTCAAACTGTTACTGGAAACGAACGCTTGAACCTAGAAGAGTGAAAGTTGGGCAGCCAAGTGGGATTAGTGAACTGATCATTACCACCAAGTATCATCAAGATTTGGTGAAAAAATGTTTGCTGAGATTTCAACAAACTAGTAGTTTTTTGGAAGCTTGGCAACCCCTTTCAAACGAAAGTGTTTTTCGCCAGTCTCTGCATGGGGTACTTCAAGAGGAAACAAACCATAGAGATAGAACTTACAACTACTTCATTTACTCAAGTTTCACGGAGCTAGCACAAACCGTGTTTGATTTAGAGTTTCGAGACATCTATCTATATAGCAGAAAACAGAGTGAAACCTAAAAATTCAAACTGTAACTGGAAACGAACGCTTGAACCTAGAAGAGTGAAAGTTGGGCAGCCAAGTGGGCTTAGTGAACTGATCATTACCACCAAGTATCATCAAGATTTGGTGAAAAAATGTTTGCTGAGATTTCAGCAAACGAGTAGTTTTTTGGAAGCTTGGCAACCCCTTTCAAACGAAAGTGTTCTTCGCCAGTCTCTGCATGGGGTACTTCAAGAGGAAACAAACCATAGAGATAGAACTTAGAACTACTTCATTTTGTCAAGTTTCAAGGAGCTAGCACAAACCGTGTTTGATTTAGAATTCCAAACACAGCTATCTATGTATTAGAAAACAGAGTGAAACCTAAAAATTCAAACTGTTACTGGAAACGAACGCTTCAACCTGGAAGAATAAAAATTGGGCAGCCAAGTGGGATTAGTGAACTGATCATTACCACCAAGTATCATCAAGATTTGGTGAAAAAATGTTTGCTGAGATTTCAGCAAACGAGTAGTTTTTTGGAAGCTTGGCAACCCCTTTCAAACGAAAGTGTTTTTCGCCAGTCTCTGCATGGGGTACTTCAAGAGGAAACAAACCATAGAGATAGAACTTACAACTACTTCATTTTATCAAGTTTCAAGGAGCTAGCACAAACCGTGTTTGATTTAGAGTTTCAAAGACATCTATCTATATAGCAGAAAACAGAGTGAAACCTAAAATTTCAAAGTGTTACTGGAAACGAACGCTTGAACCTAGAAGAGTAAAAATTGGGCAGCCAAGTGGGCTTAGGGAACTGATCATTACCACCAAGTATCATCAAGTTTTGGTGAAAAAATGTTTGCTGAGATTTCAGCAAACTAGTAGTTTTTTGGAAGCTTGGCAACCCCTTTAAAACGAAAGTTTTTTTCGCCAGTCTCTGCTTGGGGTACTTCAAGAGGAAACAAACCATAGAGATAGAACTTAGAACTACTTCATTTGCTCAAGTTTCAAGGAGCTAGCACAAACCGTGTTTGATTTAGAGTTTCAAACACATCTATCTATATAGCAGAAAACAGAGTGAAACCTAAAAATTCAAAGTGTTACTGGAAACGAACGATTGAACCTAGAAGAGTGAAAATTGGGCAGCCATGTGGGCTTAGAGAACTGATCATTACCACCAAGTATCATCAAGATTTGGTGAAAAAATGTTTGCTGAGATTTCAGCAAACGAGTAGTTTTTTGGAAGCTTGGCAACCCCTTTCAAACGAAAGTGTTCTTCGCCAGTCTCTGCATGGGGTACATCAAGAGGAAACAAACCATGGAGATAGAACTTAGAACTACTTCATTTGCTCAAGTTTCACGGAGCTAGCACAAACCGTGTTTGATTTAGAGTTTCAAACACATCTATCTATATAACAGAAAACAGAGTGAAACCTAAAAATTCAAACTGTTACTGGAAACGAACGCTTGAACCTAGAAGAGTGAAAGTTGGGCAGCCAAGTGGGATTAGTGAACTGATCATTACCACCAAGTATCATCAAGATTTGGTGAAAAAATCTTTGCTGAGATTTCAGCAAACTAGTAGTTTTTTGGAAGCTTGGCAACCCCTTTCAAACGAAAGTGTTCTTCGCCAGTCTCTGCATGGGGTACTTCAAGAGGAAACAAACCATAGAGATAGAACTTAGAACTACTTCATTTTGTCAAGTTTCAAGGAGCTAGCACAAACCGTGTTTGATTTAGAATTCCAAACACAGCTATCTATGTAGGAGAAAACAGAGTGAAACCTAAAAATTCAAACTGTTACTGGAAACGAACGCTTCAACCTGGAAGAATAAAAATTGGGCAGCCAAGTGGGATTAGTGAACTGATCATTACCACCAAGTATCATCAAGATTTGGTGAAAAAATGTTTGCTGAGATTTCAGCAAACTAGTAGTTTTTTGGAAGCTTGGCAACCCCTTTCAAACGAAAGTGTTTTTCGCCAGTCTCTGCATGGGGTACTTCAAGAGGAAACAAACCATAGAGATAGAACTTACAACTACTTCATTTTATCAAGTTTCAAGGAGCTAGCACAAACCGTGTTTGATTTAGAGTTTCAAAGACATCTATCTATATAGCAGAAAACAGAGTGAAACCTAAAATTTCAAAGTGTTACTGGAAACGAACGCTTGAACCTAGAAGAGTAAAAATTGGGCAGAAAAGTGGGCTTAGGGAACTGATCATTACCACCAAGTATCATCAAGTTTTGGTGAAAAAATGTTTGCTGAGATTTCAGCAAACTAGTAGTTTTTTGGAAGCTTGGCAACCCCTTTAAAACGAAAGTTTTTTTCGCCAGTCTCTGCTTGGGGTACTTCAAGAGGAAACAAACCATAGAGATAGAACTTAGAACTACTTCATTTGCTCAAGTTTCAAGGAGCTAGCACAAACCGTGTTTGATTTAGAATCCCAAACACAGCTATCTATGTAGGAGAAAACAGAGTGAAACCTAAAAATTCAAAGTGTTACTGGAAACGAACGATTGAACCTAGAAGAGTGAAAATTGGGCAGCCATGTGGGCTTAGAGAACTGATCATTACCACCAAGTATCATCAAGATTTGGTGAAAAAATGTTTGCTGAGATTTCAGCAAACTAGTAGTTTTTTGGAAGCTTGGCAACCCCTTTCAAACGAAAGTGTTCTTCGCCAGTCTCTGCATGGGGTACTTCAAGAGGAAACAAACCATAGAGATAGAACTTAGAACTACTTCATTTTGTCAAGTTTCACGGAGCTAGCACACACCGTGTTTGATTTAGAGTTTCAAACACATCTATCTATATAACAGAAAACAGAGTGAAACCTAAAAATTCAAACTGTTACTGGAAACGAACGCTTGAACCTAGAAGAGTGAAAGTTGGGCAGCCAAGTGGGATTAGTGAACTGATCATTACCACCAAGTATCATCAAGATTTGGTGAAAAAATGTTTGCTGAGATTTCAACAAACTAGTAGTTTTTTGGAAGCTTGGCAACCCCTTTCAAACGAAAGTGTTTTTCGCCAGTCTCTGCATGGGGTACTTCAAGAGGAAACAAACCATAGAGATAGAACTTACAACTACTTCATTTACTCAAGTTTCACGGAGCTAGCACAAACCGTGTTTGATTTAGAGTTTCGAGACATCTATCTATATAGCAGAAAACAGAGTGAAACCTAAAAATTCAAACTGTAACTGGAAACGAACGCTTGAACCTAGAAGAGTGAAAGTTGGGCAGCCAAGTGGGCTTAGTGAACTGATCATTACCACCAAGTATCATCAAGATTTGGTGAAAAAATGTTTGCTGAGATTTCAGCAAACGAGTAGTTTTTTGGAAGCTTGGCAACCCCTTTCAAACGAAAGTGTTCTTCGCCAGTCTCTGCATGGGGTACTTCAAGAGGAAACAAACCATAGAGATAGAACTTAGAACTACTTCATTTTGTCAAGTTTCAAGGAGCTAGCACAAACCGTGTTTGATTTAGAATTCCAAACACAGCTATCTATGTATTAGAAAACAGAGTGAAACCTAAAAATTCAAACTGTTACTGGAAACGAACGCTTCAACCTGGAAGAATAAAAATTGGGCAGCCAAGTGGGATTAGTGAACTGATCATTACCACCAAGTATCATCAAGATTTGGTGAAAAAATGTTTGCTGAGATTTCAGCAAACTAGTAGTTTTTTGGAAGCTTGGCAACCCCTTTCAAACGAAAGTGTTTTTCGCCAGTCTCTGCATGGGGTACTTCAAGAGGAAACAAACCATAGAGATAGAACTTACAACTACTTCATTTTATCAAGTTTCAAGGAGCTAGCACAAACCGTGTTTGATTTAGAGTTTCAAAGACATCTATCTATATAGCAGAAAACAGAGTGAAACCTAAAATTTCAAAGTGTTACTGGAAACGAACGCTTGAACCTAGAAGAGTAAAAATTGGGCAGCCAAGTGGGCTTAGGGAACTGATCATTACCACCAAGTATCATCAAGTTTTGGTGAAAAAATGTTTGCTGAGATTTCAGCAAACTAGTAGTTTTTTGGAAGCTTGGCAACCCCTTTAAAACGAAAGTTTTTTTCGCCAGTCTCTGCTTGGGGTACTTCAAGAGGAAACAAACCATAGAGATAGAACTTAGAACTACTTCATTTGCTCAAGTTTCAAGGAGCTAGCACAAACCGTGTTTGATTTAGAGTTTCAAACACATCTATCTATATAGCAGAAAACAGAGTGAAACCTAAAAATTCAAAGTGTTACTGGAAACGAACGATTGAACCTAGAAGAGTGAAAATTGGGCAGCCATGTGGGCTTAGAGAACTGATCATTACCACCAAGTATCATCAAGATTTGGTGAAAAAATGTTTGCTGAGATTTCAGCAAACTAGTAGTTTTTTGGAAGCTTGGCAACCCCTTTCAAACGAAAGTGTTCTTCGCCAGTCTCTGCATGGGGTACTTCAAGAGGAAACAAACCATAGAGATAGAACTTAGAACTACTTCATTTTGTCAAGTTTCACGGAGCTAGCACACACCGTGTTTGATTTAGAGTTTCAAACACATCTATCTATATAACAGAAAACAGAGTGAAACCTAAAAATTCAAACTGTTACTGGAAACGAACGCTTGAACCTAGAAGAGTGAAAGTTGGGCAGCCAAGTGGGATTAGTGAACTGATCATTACCACCAAGTATCATCAAGATTTGGTGAAAAAATCTTTGCTGAGATTTCAGCAAACTAGTAGTTTTTTGGAAGCTTGGCAACCCCTTTCAAACGAAAGTGTTCTTCGCCAGTCTCTGCATGGGGTACATCAAGAGGAAACAAACCATGGAGATAGAACTTAGAACTACTTCATTTGCTCAAGTTTCACGGAGCTAGCACAAACCGTGTTTGATTTAGAGTTTCAAACACATCTATCTATATAACAGAAAACAGAGTGAAACCTAAAAATTCAAACTGTTACTGGAAACGAACGCTTGAACCTAGAAGAGTGAAAGTTGGGCAGCCAAGTGGGATTAGTGAACTGATCATTACCACCAAGTATCATCAAGATTTGGTGAAAAAATCTTTGCTGAGATTTCAGCAAACTAGTAGTTTTTTGGAAGCTTGGCAACCCCTTTCAAACGAAAGTGTTTTTCGCCAGTCTCTTCATGGGGTACTTCAAGAGGAAACAAACCATAGAGATAGAACTTAGAACTACTTCATTTTGCCAAGTTTCACGGAGCTAGCACAAACCGTGTTTGATTTAGAGTTTCGAGACATCTATCTATATAGCAGAAAACAGAGTGAAACCTAAAAATTCAAACTGTAACTGGAAACGAACGCTTGAACCTAGAAGAGTGAAAGTTGGGCAGCCAAGTGGGCTTAGTGAACTGATCATTACCACCAAGTATCATCAAGATTTGGTGAAAAAATGTTTGCTGAGATTTCAGCAAACTAGTAGTTTTTTGGAAGCTTGGCAACCCCTTTCAAACGAAAGTGTTTTTCGCCAGTCTCTGCATGGGGTACTTCAAGAGGAAACAAACCATAGAGATAGAACTAACAACTACTTCATTTTGTCAAGTTTCAAGGAGCTAGCACAAACCGTGTTTGATTTAGAGTTTCAAAGACATCTATCTATATAGCAGAAAACAGAGTGAAACCTAAAATTTCAAAGTGTTACTGGAAACGAACGCTTGAACCTAGAAGAGTAAAAATTGGGCAGCCAAGTGGGCTTAGGGAACTGATCACTACCAACAAGTATCATCAAGTTTTGGTGAAAAAATGTTTGCTGAGATTTCAGCAAACTAGTAGTTTTTTGGAAGCTTGGCAACCCCTTTAAAACGAAAGTGTTTTTCGCCAGTCTCTGCATGGGGTACTTCAAGAGGAAACAAACCATAGAGATAGAACTTAGAACTACTTCATTTTGTCAAGTTTCACGGAGCTAGCACAAACCGTGTTTGATTTAGAGTTTCAAACACATCTATCTATATAACAGAAAACAGAGTGAAACCTAAAAATTCAAACTGTTACTGGAAACGAAGGCTTGAACCTAGAAGAGTGAAAGTTGGGCAGCCAAGTGGGATTAGTGAACTGATCATTACCACCAAGTATCATCAAGATTTGGTGAAAAAATGTTTGCTGAGATTTCAGCAAACTAGTAGTTTTTTGGAAGCTTGGCAACCCCTTTCAAACGAAAGTGTTTTTCGCCAGTCTCTTCATGGGGTACTTCAAGAGGAAACAAACCATAGAGATAGAATTTAGAACTACTTCATTTTGTCAAGTTTCACGGAGCTAGCACAAACCGTGTTTGATTTAGAGTTTCGAGACCTCTATCTATATAGCAGAAAACAGAGTGAAACCTAAAAATTCAAACTGTAACTGGAAACGAACGCTTGAACCTAGAAGAGTGAAAGTTGGGCAGCCAAGTGGGCTTAGTGAACTGATCATTACCACCAAGTATCATCAAGATTTGGTGAAAAAATGTTTGCTGAGATTTCAGCAAACGAGTAGTTTTTTGGAAGCTTGGCAACCCCTTTCAAACGAAAGTGTTCTTCGCCAGTCTCTGCATGGGGTACTTCAAGAGGAAACAAACCATAGAGATAGAACTTACAACTACTTCATTTTATCAAGTTTCAAGGAGCTAGCACAAACCGTGTTTGATTTAGAGTTTCAAACACATCTATCTATATAGCAGAAAACAGAGTGAAACCTAAAAATTCAAAGTGTTACTGGAAACGAACGATTGAACCTAGAAGAGTGAAAATTGGGCAGCCAAGTGGGCTTAGTGAACTGATCATTACCACCAAGTATCATCAAGATTTGGTGAAAAAATGTTTGCTGAGATTTCAGCAAACTAGTAGTTTTTTGGAAGCTTGGCAACCCCATTCAAACGAAAGTGTTTTTCGCCAGTCTCTGCATGGGGTACTTCAAGAGGAAACAAACCATAGAGATAGAACTTAGAACTACTTCATTTTGTCAAGTTTCAAGGAGCTAGCACAAACCGTGTTTGATTTAGAGTTTCAAACACATCTATCTATATAGCAGAAAACAGAGCGAAACCTAAAAATTCAAAGTGTTACTGGAAACGAAGGCTTGAACCTAGAAGAGTGAAAATTGGGCAGCCAAGTGGGCTTAGTGAACTGATCATTACCACCAAGTATCATCAAGATTTGGTGAAAAAATGTTTGCTGAGATTTCAGCAAACGAGAAGTTTTTTGGAAGCTTGGCAACCTTTTTCAAACGAAAGTGTTCTTCGCCAGTCTCTGCATGGGGTACTTCAAGAGGAAACAAACCATAGAGATAGAACTTAGAACTACTTCATTTTGTCAAGTTTCACGGAGCTAGCACAAACCGTGTTTGATTTAGAGTTTCAAAGACATCTATCTATATAGCAGAAAACAGAGTGAAACCTAAAAATTCAAACTGTTACTTGAAACGAACGCTTGAACCTAGAAGAGTGAAAGTTGGGCAGCCAAGTGGGATTAGTGAACTGATCATTACCACCAAGTATCATCAAGATTTGGTGAAAAAATGTTTGCTGAGATTTCAGCCAACTAGTAGTTTTTTGGAAGCTTGGCAACCCCTTTCAAACGAAAGTGTTTTTCGCCAGTCTCTGCATGGGGTACTTCAAGAGGAAAAAAACCATAGAGATAGAACTTAGAACTACTTCATTTTGTCAAGTTTCAAGGAGCTAGCACAAACCGTGTTTGATTTAGAGTTTCAAACACATCTATCTATATAACAGAAAACAGAGTGAAACCTAAAAATTCAAAATGTTACTGGAAACGAACGCTTGAACCTAGAAGAGTGAAAGTTGGGCAGCCAAGTGGGATTAGTGAACTGATCATTACCACCAAGTATCTTCAAGATTTGGTGAAAAAATGTTTGCTGAGATTTCAGCAAACTAGTAGTTTTTTGGAAGCTTGGCAACCCCTTTCAAATGAAAGTGTTTTTCGCCAGTCTCTGCATGGGGTACTTCAAGAGGAAACAAACCATAGAGATAGAACTTAGAACTACTTCATTTGCTCAAGTTTCAAGGAGCTAGCACAAACCGTGTTTGATTTAGAGTTTCAAACACATCTATCTATATAGCAGAAAACAGAGTGAAACCTAAAAATTCAAAGTGTTACTGGAAACGAACGCTTGAAACTAGAAGAGTGAAAATTGGGCAGCCAAGTGGGCTTAGTGAACTGATCATTACCACCAAGTATCATCAAGATTTGGTGAAAAAATGTTTGCTGAGATTTCAGCAAACGAGTAGTTTTTTGGAAGCATGGCAACCCCTTTCAAACGAAAGTGTTCTTTGCCAGTCTCTGCATGGGGTACTTCAAGAGGAAACAAACCATAGAGATAGAACTTAGAACTACTTCATTTTGTCAAGTTTCACGGAGCTAGCACAAACCGTGTTTGATTTAGAGTTTCAAACACATCTATCTATATAGCAGAAAACAGAGTGAAACCTAAAAATTCAAATTGTTACTGGAAACGAACGCTTGAACCTAGAAGAGTGAAAGTTGGGCAGCCAAGTGGGCTTAGTGAACTGATCATTACCACCAAGTATCATCAAGATTTGGTGAAAAAATGTTTGCTGAGATTTCAGCAAACTAGTAGTTTTTTGGAAGCTTGGCAACCCCTTTCAAATGAAAGTGTTTTTCGCCAGTCTCTGCATGGGGTACTTCAAGAGGAAACAAACCATAGAGATAGAACTTAGAACTACTTCATTTGCTCAAGTTTCAAGGAGGTAGCACAAACCGTGTTTGATTTAGAGTTTCAAACACATCTATCTATATAACAGAAAACAGAGTGAAACCTAAAAATTCAAACTGTTACTGGAAACGAACGCTTGAACCTAGAAGAGTGAAAGTTGGGCAGCCAAGTGGGATTAGTGAACTGATCATTACCACCAAGTATCATCAAGTTTTGGTGAAAAAATGTTTGCTGAGATTTCAGCAAACTAGTAGTTTTTTGGAAGCTTGGCAACCCCTTTCAAACGAAAGTGTTTTTCGCCCGTCTCCTCATGGGGTACTTAAAGAGGAAACAAACCATAGAGATAGAACTTAGAACTACTTCATTTTGTCAAGTTTCAAGGAACTAGTACAAACCCTGTTTGATTTAGAGTTTCAAACACATCTATCTATATAACAGAAAACACAGTGAAACCTAAAAATTCAAAGTGTTACTGGAAACGAACGCTTGAACCTAGAAGAGTGAAAATTGGGCAGCCAAGTGGGCTTAGTGAACTGATCATTACCACCAAGTATCATCAAGTTTTGGTGAAAAAATGTTTGCTGAGATTTCAGCAAACTAGTAGTTTTTTGGAAGCTTGGCAACCCCTTTAAAACGAAAGTTTTTTTCGCCAGTCTCTGCTTGGGGTACTTCAAGAGGAAACAAACCATAGAGATAGAACTTAGAACTACTTCATTTGCTCAAGTTTCAAGGAGCTAGCACAAACCGTGTTTGATTTAGAATCCCAAACACAGCTATCTATGTAGGAGAAAACAGAGTGAAACCTAAAAATTCAAAGTGTTACTGGAAACGAACGATTGAACCTAGAAGAGTGAAAATTGGGCAGCCATGTGGGCTTAGAGAACTGATCATTACCACCAAGTATCATCAAGATTTGGTGAAAAAATGTTTGCTGAGATTTCAGCAAACTAGTAGTTTTTTGGAAGCTTGGCAACCCCTTTCAAACGAAAGTGTTCTTCGCCAGTCTCTGCATGGGGTACTTCAAGAGGAAACAAACCATAGAGATAGAACTTAGAACTACTTCATTTTGTCAAGTTTCACGGAGCTAGCACACACCGTGTTTGATTTAGAGTTTCAAACACATCTATCTATATAACAGAAAACAGAGTGAAACCTAAAAATTCAAACTGTTACTGGAAACGAACGCTTGAACCTAGAAGAGTGAAAGTTGGGCAGCCAAGTGGGATTAGTGAACTGATCATTACCACCAAGTATCATCAAGATTTGGTGAAAAAATGTTTGCTGAGATTTCAACAAACTAGTAGTTTTTTGGAAGCTTGGCAACCCCTTTCAAACGAAAGTGTTTTTCGCCAGTCTCTGCATGGGGTACTTCAAGAGGAAACAAACCATAGAGATAGAACTTACAACTACTTCATTTACTCAAGTTTCACGGAGCTAGCACAAACCGTGTTTGATTTAGAGTTTCGAGACATCTATCTATATAGCAGAAAACAGAGTGAAACCTAAAAATTCAAACTGTAACTGGAAACGAACGCTTGAACCTAGAAGAGTGAAAGTTGGGCAGCCAAGTGGGCTTAGTGAACTGATCATTACCACCAAGTATCATCAAGATTTGGTGAAAAAATGTTTGCTGAGATTTCAGCAAACGAGTAGTTTTTTGGAAGCTTGGCAACCCCTTTCAAACGAAAGTGTTCTTCGCCAGTCTCTGCATGGGGTACTTCAAGAGGAAACAAACCATAGAGATAGAACTTAGAACTACTTCATTTTGTCAAGTTTCAAGGAGCTAGCACAAACCGTGTTTGATTTAGAATTCCAAACACAGCTATCTATGTATTAGAAAACAGAGTGAAACCTAAAAATTCAAACTGTTACTGGAAACGAACGCTTCAACCTGGAAGAATAAAAATTGGGCAGCCAAGTGGGATTAGTGAACTGATCATTACCACCAAGTATCATCAAGATTTGGTGAAAAAATGTTTGCTGAGATTTCAGCAAACTAGTAGTTTTTTGGAAGCTTGGCAACCCCTTTCAAACGAAAGTGTTTTTCGCCAGTCTCTGCATGGGGTACTTCAAGAGGAAACAAACCATAGAGATAGAACTTACAACTACTTCATTTTATCAAGTTTCAAGGAGCTAGCACAAACCGTGTTTGATTTAGAGTTTCAAAGACATCTATCTATATAGCAGAAAACAGAGTGAAACCTAAAATTTCAAAGTGTTACTGGAAACGAACGCTTGAACCTAGAAGAGTAAAAATTGGGCAGCCAAGTGGGCTTAGGGAACTGATCATTACCACCAAGTATCATCAAGTTTTGGTGAAAAAATGTTTGCTGAGATTTCAGCAAACTAGTAGTTTTTTGGAAGCTTGGCAACCCCTTTAAAACGAAAGTTTTTTTCGCCAGTCTCTGCTTGGGGTACTTCAAGAGGAAACAAACCATAGAGATAGAACTTAGAACTACTTCATTTGCTCAAGTTTCAAGGAGCTAGCACAAACCGTGTTTGATTTAGAGTTTCAAACACATCTATCTATATAGCAGAAAACAGAGTGAAACCTAAAAATTCAAAGTGTTACTGGAAACGAACGATTGAACCTAGAAGAGTGAAAATTGGGCAGCCATGTGGGCTTAGAGAACTGATCATTACCACCAAGTATCATCAAGATTTGGTGAAAAAATGTTTGCTGAGATTTCAGCAAACGAGTAGTTTTTTGGAAGCTTGGCAACCCCTTTCAAACGAAAGTGTTCTTCGCCAGTCTCTGCATGGGGTACATCAAGAGGAAACAAACCATGGAGATAGAACTTAGAACTACTTCATTTGCTCAAGTTTCACGGAGCTAGCACAAACCGTGTTTGATTTAGAGTTTCAAACACATCTATCTATATAACAGAAAACAGAGTGAAACCTAAAAATTCAAACTGTTACTGGAAACGAACGCTTGAACCTAGAAGAGTGAAAGTTGGGCAGCCAAGTGGGATTAGTGAACTGATCATTACCACCAAGTATCATCAAGATTTGGTGAAAAAATCTTTGCTGAGATTTCAGCAAACTAGTAGTTTTTTGGAAGCTTGGCAACCCCTTTCAAACGAAAGTGTTTTTCGCCAGTCTCTTCATGGGGTACTTCAAGAGGAAACAAACCATAGAGATAGAACTTAGAACTACTTCATTTTGCCAAGTTTCACGGAGCTAGCACAAACCGTGTTTGATTTAGAGTTTCGAGACATCTATCTATATAGCAGAAAACAGAGTGAAACCTAAAAATTCAAACTGTAACTGGAAACGAACGCTTGAACCTAGAAGAGTGAAAGTTGGGCAGCCAAGTGGGCTTAGTGAACTGATCATTACCACCAAGTATCATCAAGATTTGGTGAAAAAATGTTTGCTGAGATTTCAGCAAACTAGTAGTTTTTTGGAAGCTTGGCAACCCCTTTCAAACGAAAGTGTTTTTCGCCAGTCTCTGCATGGGGTACTTCAAGAGGAAACAAACCATAGAGATAGAACTAACAACTACTTCATTTTGTCAAGTTTCAAGGAGCTAGCACAAACCGTGTTTGATTTAGAGTTTCAAAGACATCTATCTATATAGCAGAAAACAGAGTGAAACCTAAAATTTCAAAGTGTTACTGGAAACGAACGCTTGAACCTAGAAGAGTAAAAATTGGGCAGCCAAGTGGGCTTAGGGAACTGATCACTACCAACAAGTATCATCAAGTTTTGGTGAAAAAATGTTTGCTGAGATTTCAGCAAACTAGTAGTTTTTTGGAAGCTTGGCAACCCCTTTAAAACGAAAGTGTTTTTCGCCAGTCTCTGCATGGGGTACTTCAAGAGGAAACAAACCATAGAGATAGAACTTAGAACTACTTCATTTTGTCAAGTTTCACGGAGCTAGCACAAACCGTGTTTGATTTAGAGTTTCAAACACATCTATCTATATAACAGAAAACAGAGTGAAACCTAAAAATTCAAACTGTTACTGGAAACGAAGGCTTGAACCTAGAAGAGTGAAAGTTGGGCAGCCAAGTGGGATTAGTGAACTGATCATTACCACCAAGTATCATCAAGATTTGGTGAAAAAATGTTTGCTGAGATTTCAGCAAACTAGTAGTTTTTTGGAAGCTTGGCAACCCCTTTCAAACGAAAGTGTTTTTCGCCAGTCTCTTCATGGGGTACTTCAAGAGGAAACAAACCATAGAGATAGAATTTAGAACTACTTCATTTTGTCAAGTTTCACGGAGCTAGCACAAACCGTGTTTGATTTAGAGTTTCGAGACCTCTATCTATATAGCAGAAAACAGAGTGAAACCTAAAAATTCAAACTGTAACTGGAAACGAACGCTTGAACCTAGAAGAGTGAAAGTTGGGCAGCCAAGTGGGCTTAGTGAACTGATCATTACCACCAAGTATCATCAAGATTTGGTGAAAAAATGTTTGCTGAGATTTCAGCAAACGAGTAGTTTTTTGGAAGCTTGGCAACCCCTTTCAAACGAAAGTGTTCTTCGCCAGTCTCTGCATGGGGTACTTCAAGAGGAAACAAACCATAGAGATAGAACTTACAACTACTTCATTTTATCAAGTTTCAAGGAGCTAGCACAAACCGTGTTTGATTTAGAGTTTCAAACACATCTATCTATATAGCAGAAAACAGAGTGAAACCTAAAAATTCAAAGTGTTACTGGAAACGAACGATTGAACCTAGAAGAGTGAAAATTGGGCAGCCAAGTGGGCTTAGTGAACTGATCATTACCACCAAGTATCATCAAGATTTGGTGAAAAAATGTTTGCTGAGATTTCAGCAAACTAGTAGTTTTTTGGAAGCTTGGCAACCCCATTCAAACGAAAGTGTTTTTCGCCAGTCTCTGCATGGGGTACTTCAAGAGGAAACAAACCATAGAGATAGAACTTAGAACTACTTCATTTTGTCAAGTTTCAAGGAGCTAGCACAAACCGTGTTTGATTTAGAGTTTCAAACACATCTATCTATATAGCAGAAAACAGAGCGAAACCTAAAAATTCAAAGTGTTACTGGAAACGAAGGCTTGAACCTAGAAGAGTGAAAATTGGGCAGCCAAGTGGGCTTAGTGAACTGATCATTACCACCAAGTATCATCAAGATTTGGTGAAAAAATGTTTGCTGAGATTTCAGCAAACGAGAAGTTTTTTGGAAGCTTGGCAACCTTTTTCAAACGAAAGTGTTCTTCGCCAGTCTCTGCATGGGGTACTTCAAGAGGAAACAAACCATAGAGATAGAACTTAGAACTACTTCATTTTGTCAAGTTTCACGGAGCTAGCACAAACCGTGTTTGATTTAGAGTTTCAAAGACATCTATCTATATAGCAGAAAACAGAGTGAAACCTAAAAATTCAAACTGTTACTTGAAACGAACGCTTGAACCTAGAAGAGTGAAAGTTGGGCAGCCAAGTGGGATTAGTGAACTGATCATTACCACCAAGTATCATCAAGATTTGGTGAAAAAATGTTTGCTGAGATTTCAGCCAACTAGTAGTTTTTTGGAAGCTTGGCAACCCCTTTCAAACGAAAGTGTTTTTCGCCAGTCTCTGCATGGGGTACTTCAAGAGGAAAAAAACCATAGAGATAGAACTTAGAACTACTTCATTTTGTCAAGTTTCAAGGAGCTAGCACAAACCGTGTTTGATTTAGAGTTTCAAACACATCTATCTATATAACAGAAAACAGAGTGAAACCTAAAAATTCAAAATGTTACTGGAAACGAACGCTTGAACCTAGAAGAGTGAAAGTTGGGCAGCCAAGTGGGATTAGTGAACTGATCATTACCACCAAGTATCTTCAAGATTTGGTGAAAAAATGTTTGCTGAGATTTCAGCAAACTAGTAGTTTTTTGGAAGCTTGGCAACCCCTTTCAAATGAAAGTGTTTTTCGCCAGTCTCTGCATGGGGTACTTCAAGAGGAAACAAACCATAGAGATAGAACTTAGAACTACTTCATTTGCTCAAGTTTCAAGGAGCTAGCACAAACCGTGTTTGATTTAGAGTTTCAAACACATCTATCTATATAGCAGAAAACAGAGTGAAACCTAAAAATTCAAAGTGTTACTGGAAACGAACGCTTGAAACTAGAAGAGTGAAAATTGGGCAGCCAAGTGGGCTTAGTGAACTGATCATTACCACCAAGTATCATCAAGATTTGGTGAAAAAATGTTTGCTGAGATTTCAGCAAACGAGTAGTTTTTTGGAAGCATGGCAACCCCTTTCAAACGAAAGTGTTCTTTGCCAGTCTCTGCATGGGGTACTTCAAGAGGAAACAAACCATAGAGATAGAACTTAGAACTACTTCATTTTGTCAAGTTTCACGGAGCTAGCACAAACCGTGTTTGATTTAGAGTTTCAAACACATCTATCTATATAGCAGAAAACAGAGTGAAACCTAAAAATTCAAATTGTTACTGGAAACGAACGCTTGAACCTAGAAGAGTGAAAGTTGGGCAGCCAAGTGGGCTTAGTGAACTGATCATTACCACCAAGTATCATCAAGATTTGGTGAAAAAATGTTTGCTGAGATTTCAGCAAACTAGTAGTTTTTTGGAAGCTTGGCAACCCCTTTCAAATGAAAGTGTTTTTCGCCAGTCTCTGCATGGGGTACTTCAAGAGGAAACAAACCATAGAGATAGAACTTAGAACTACTTCATTTGCTCAAGTTTCAAGGAGGTAGCACAAACCGTGTTTGATTTAGAGTTTCAAACACATCTATCTATATAACAGAAAACAGAGTGAAACCTAAAAATTCAAACTGTTACTGGAAACGAACGCTTGAACCTAGAAGAGTGAAAGTTGGGCAGCCAAGTGGGATTAGTGAACTGATCATTACCACCAAGTATCATCAAGTTTTGGTGAAAAAATGTTTGCTGAGATTTCAGCAAACTAGTAGTTTTTTGGAAGCTTGGCAACCCCTTTCAAACGAAAGTGTTTTTCGCCCGTCTCCTCATGGGGTACTTAAAGAGGAAACAAACCATAGAGATAGAACTTAGAACTACTTCATTTTGTCAAGTTTCAAGGAACTAGTACAAACCCTGTTTGATTTAGAGTTTCAAACACATCTATCTATATAACAGAAAACACAGTGAAACCTAAAAATTCAAAGTGTTACTGGAAACGAACGCTTGAACCTAGAAGAGTGAAAATTGGGCAGCCAAGTGGGCTTAGTGAACTGATCATTACCACCAAGTATCATCAAGATTTGGTGAAAAAATGTTTGCTGAGATTTCAGCAAACGAGAAGTTTTTTGGAAGCTTGGCAACCCCTTTCAAACGAAAGTGTTCTTCGCCAGTCTCTGCATGGGGTACTTCAAGAGGAAACAAACCATAGAGATAGAACTTAGAACTACTTCATTTTGTCAAGTTTCACGGAGCTAGCACAAACCGTGTTTGATTTAGAGTTTCAAACACATCTATCTATATAGCAGAAAACAGAGTGAAACCTAAAATTTCAAAGTGTTACTGGAAACGAACGCTTGATCCTAGAAGAGTGAATGTTGGGCAGCCAAGTGGGATTAGTGAACTGATCATTACCACCTAGTATCATCAAGATTTGGTGAAAAATGTTTGCTGAGATTTCAGCAAACTAGTAGTTTTTTGGAAGCTTGGCAACCCGTTTCAAACGAAAGTGTTTTTCGCCAGTCTCTGCATGGGGTACTTCAAGAGGAAACAAACCATAGAGATAGAACTTAGAACTACTTCATTTTGTCAAGTTTCAAGGAGCTAGCACAAACCGTGTTTGATTTAGAGATTCATACACATCTATCTATATAACAGAAAACAGAGTGAAACCTAAAAATTCAAAGTGTTACTGGAAACGAACGCTTGAACCTAGAAGAGTGAAAGTTGGGCAGCCAAGTGGGATTAGTGAACTGATCATTACCACCAAGTATCATCAAGATTTGGTGAAAAAATGTTTGCTGAGATTTCAGCAAACTAGAAGCTTTTTGGAAGCTTGGCAACCCCTTTCAAACGAACGTGTTCTTCGCCAGTCTCTGCATGGGGTACTTCAAGAGGAAACAAACCATAGAGATAGAACTTAGAACTACTTCATTTTGTCAAGTTTCACGGAGCTAGCACAAACCGTGTTTGATTTAGAGTTTCCAACACATCTATCTATATAGCAGAAAACAGAGTGAATCCTAAAAATTCAAACTGTTACTGGAAACGAACGCTTGAACCTAGAAGAGTGAAAGTTGGGCAGCCAAGTGGGCTTAGTGAACTGATCATTACCACCAAGTATCATCAAGTTTTGGTGAAAAAATGTTTGCTGAGATTTCAGCAAACTAGTAGTTTTTTGGAAGCTTGGCAACCCCTTTCAAATGAAAGTGTTTTTCGCCAGTCTCTGCATGGGGTACTTCAAGAGGAAACAAACCATAGAGATTGAACTTAGAACTACTTCATTTGGTCAAGTTTCAAGGAGCTAGCACAAACCGTGTTTGATTTAGAATTCCAAACACAGCTATCTATGTAGGAGAAAACAGAGTGAAACCTAGAAATTCAAACTGTTACTGGAAACGAATGCTTCAACCTAGAAGAATAAAAATTGGGCAGCCAAGTGGGATTAGTGAACTGATCATTACCACCAAGTATCATCAAGATTTGGTGAAAAAATGTTTGCTGAGATTTCAGCAAACTAGTAGTTTTTTGGAAGCTTGGCAACCCCTTTCAAACGAAAGTGTTTTTCGCCAGTCTCTGCATGGGGTACTTCAAGAGGAAACAAACCATAGAGATACAACTTACAACTACTTCATTTTGTCAAGTTTCAAGGAGCTAGCACAAACCGTGTTTGATTTAGAGTTTCAAAGACATCTATCTATATAGCAGAAAACAGAGTGAAACCTAAAATTTCAAAGTGTTACTGGAAACGAACGCTTGAACCTAGAAGAGTAAAAATTGGGCAGCCAAGTGGGCTTAGTGAACTGATCATACCACCAAGTATCATCAAGTTTTGGTGAAAAAATGTTTGCTGAGATTTCAGCAAAATAGTAGTTTTTTGGAAGCTTGGCAACCCCTTTCAAAAGAAAGTGTTCTTCGCCAGTCTCTGCATGGGGTACTTCAAGAGGAAACAAACCATAGAGATAGAACTTAGAACTACTTCATTTTGTCAAGTTTCACGGAGCTAGCACAAACCGTGTTTGATTTAGAGTTTCAAACACATCTATCTATATAGCAGAAAACAGAGTGAAACCTAAAAATTCAAACTGTTACTGGAAACGAAGGCTTGAACCTAGAAGAGTGAAAATTGGGCAGCCAAGTGGGATTAGTGAACTGATCATTACCACCAAGTATCTTCAAGATTTGGTGAAAAAATGTTTGCTGAGATTTCAGCAAACTAGTAGTTTTTTGGAATCTTGGCAACCCCTTTCAAATGAAAGTGTTTTTCGCCAGTCTCTGCATGGGGTACTTCAAGAGGAAACAAACCATAGAGATAGAACTTAGAACTACTTCATTTGCTCAAGTTTCAAGGAGCTAGCACAAACCGTGTTTGATTTAGAGTTTCAAACACATCTATCTATATAGCAGAAAACAGAGTGTAACCTAAAAATTCAAAGTGTTACTGGAAACGAACGCTTGAAACTAGAAGAGTGAAAATTGGGCAGCCAAGTGGGCTTAGTGAACTGATCATTACCACCAAGTATCATCAAGATTTGGTGAAAAAATGTTTGCTGAGATTTCAGCAAACGAGAAGTTTTTTGGAAGCTTGGCAACCCGTTTCAAACGAAAGTGTTCTTCGCCAGTCTCTGCATGGGGTACTTCAAGAGGAAACAAACCATAGAGATAGAACTTAGAACTACTTCATTTTGTCAAGTTTCACGGAGCTAGCACAAACCGTGTTTGATTTAGAGTTTCAAACACATCTATCTATATAGCAGAAAACAGAGTGAAACCTAAAATTTCAAAGTGTTACTGGAAACCAACGCTTGAACCTAGAAGAGTGAAAATTGGGCAGTCAAGTGGGCTTAGTGAACTGATCATTACCACCAAGTATCATCAAGATTTGGTGAAAAAATATTTGCTGTGATTTCAGCAAACTAGTAGTATTTTGGAAGCTTGGCAACCCCTTTCAAACGAAAGTGTTTTTCGCCAGTCTCTGCATGGGGTACTTCAAGAGGAAACAAACCATAGAGATAGAACTTAGAACTACTTCATTTTGTCAAGTTTCAAGGAGCTAGCACAAACCGTGTTTGATTTAGAGATTCATACACATCTATCTATATAACAGAAAACAGAGTGAAACCTAAAAATTCAAAGTGTTACTGGAAACGAACGCTTGAACCTAGAAGAGTGAAAGTTGGGCAGCCAAGTGGGATTAGTGAACTGATCATTACCACCAAGTATCATCAAGATTTGGTGAAAAAATGTTTGCTGAGATTTCAGCAAACTAGAAGCTTTTTGGAAGCTTGGCAACCCCTTTCAAACGAACGTGTTCTTCGCCAGTCTCTGCATGGGGTACTTCAAGAGGAAACAAACCATAGAGATAGAACTTAGAACTACTTCATTTTGTCAAGTTTCACGGAGCTAGCACAAACCGTGTTTGATTTAGAGTTTCAAACACATCTATCTATATAGCAGAAAACAGAGTGAAACCTAAAAATTCAAACTGTTACTGGAAACGAACGCTTGAACCTAGAAGAGTGAAAGTTGGGCAGCCATGTGGGCTTAGTGAACTGATCATTACCACCAAGTATCATCAAGTTTTGGTGAAAAAATGTTTGCTGAGATTTCAGCAAACTAGTAGTTTTTTGGAAGCTTGGCAACCCCTTTCAAATGAAAGTGTTTTTCGCCAGTCTCTGCATGGGGTACTTCAAGAGGAAACAAACCATAGAGATAGAACTTAGAACTACTTCATTTGGTCAAGTTTCAAGGAGCTAGCACAAACCGTGTTTGATTTAGAATTCCAAACACAGCTATCTATGTAGGAGAAAACAGAGTGAAACCTAAAAATTCAAACTGTTACTGGAAACGAATGCTTCAACGTAGAAGAATAAAAATTGGGCAGCCAAGTGGGATTAGTGAACTGATCATTATCACCAAGTATCATCAAGATTTGTTGAAAAAATGTTTTCTGAGATTTCAGCAAACTAGTAGTTTTTTGGAAGCTTGGCAACCCCTTTCAAACGAAAGTGTTTTTCGCCAGTCTGTGCATGGGTTACTTCAAGAGGAAACAAACCATAGAGATACAACTTACAACTACTTCATTTTGTCAAGTTTCAAGGAGCTAGCACAAACCGTGTTTGATTTAGAGTTTCAAAGACATCTATCTATATAGCAGAAAACAGAGTGAAACCTAAAATTTCAAAGTGTTACTGGAAACGAACGCTTGAACCTAGAAGAGTAAAAATTGGGCAGCCAAGTGGGCTTAGTGAACTGATCATTACCACCAAGTATCATCAAGTTTTGGTGAAAAAATGTTTGCTGAGATTTCAGCAAACTAGTAGTTTTTTGGAAGCTTGGCAACCCCTTTAAAACGAAAGTGTGTTTCGCCAGTCTCTGCATGGGGTACTTCAAGAGGAAACAAACCATAGAGATAGAACGTAGAACTACTTCATTTGCTCAAGTTTCAAGGAGCTAGCACAAACCGTGTTTGATTTAGAGTTTCAAACACATCTATCTATATAGCAGAAAACAGAGTGAAACCTAAAAATTCAAAGTGTTACTGGAAACGAACGATTGAACCTAGAAGAGTGAAAATTTGGCAGCCAAGTGGGCTTAGTGAACTGATCATTACCACCAAGTATCATCAAGATTTGGTGAAAAAATGTTTGCTGAGATTTCAGCAAACGAGTAGTTTTTTGGAAGCTTGGCAACCCCTTTCAAACGAAAGTGTTCTTCGCCAGTCTCTGCATGGGGTACTTCAAGAGGAAACAAACCATAGAGATAGAACTTAGAACTACTTCATTTTGTCAAGTTTCACGGAGCTAGCACAAACCGTGTTTGATTTAGAGTTTCAAACACATCTATCTATATAACAGAAAACAGAGTGAAACCTAAAAATTCAAACTGTTTCCTGGAAACGAACGCTTGAACCTAGAAGAGTGAAAGTTGGGCAGCCAAGTGGGATTAGTGAACTGATCATTACCACCAAGTATCATCAAGATTTGGTGAAAAAATGTTTGCTGAGATTTCAGCAAACGAGTAGTTTTTTGGAAGCTTGGCAACCTATTTCAAACGAAAGTGTTTTTCGCCAGTCTCTTCATGGGGTACTTCAAGAGGAAACAAACCATAGAGATAGAACTTAGAACTACTTCATTTTGTCAAGTTTCACGGAGCTAGCACAAACCGTGTTTGATTTAGAGTTTCGAGACATCTATCTATATAGCAGAAAACAGAGTGAAACCTAAAAATTCAAACTGTAACTGGAAACGAACGTTTGAACCTAGAAGAGTGAAAGTTGGGCAGCCAAGTGGGCTTAGTGAACTGATCATTACCACCAAGTATCATCAAGATTTGGTGAAAAAATGTTTGCTGAGATTTCAGCAAACGAGTAGTTTTTTGGAAGCTTGGCAACCCCTTTCAAACGAAAGTGTTCTTCGCCAGTCTCTGCATGGGGTACTTCAAGCGGAAACAAACCATAGAGATAGAACTTAGAACTACTTCATTTTGTCAAGTTTCACGGAGCTAGCACAAACCGTGTTTGATTTAGAGTTTCAAACACATCTATCTATATAACAGAAAACAGAGTGAAACCTAAAAATTCAAACTGTTACTGGAAACGAACGCCTGAACCTAGAAGAGTGAAAGTTGGGCAGCCAAGTGGGATTAGTGAACTGATCATTACCACCAAGTATCATCAAGATTTGGTGAAAAAATGTTTGCTGAGATTTCAGCAAACTAGTAGTTTTTTGGAAGCATGGCAACCCCTTTCAAACGAAAGTGTTTTTCGCCAGTCTCTGCATGGGGTACTTCAAGAGGAAACAAACCATAGAGATAGAACTTAGAACTACTTCATTTTGTCAAGTTTCAAGGAGCTAGCACAAACCGTGTTTGATTTAGAGTTTCAAACACATCTATCTATATAGCAGAAAACAGAGTGAAACCTAAAAATTCAAAGTGTTACTGGAAACGAAGGCTTGAACCTAGAAGAGTGAAAATTGGGCAGCCAAGTGGGCTTAGTGAACTGATCATTACCACCAAGTATCATCAAGATTTGGTGAAAAAATGTTTGCTGAGATTTCAGCAAACGAGAAGTTTTTTGGAAGCTTGGCAACCCCTTTAAAACGAAAGTGTTCTTCGCCAGTCTCTGCATGGGGTACTTCAAGAGGAAACAAACCATAGAGATAGAACTTAGAACTACTTCATTTTGTCAAGTTTCACGGAGCTAGCACAAACTGTGTTTGATTTAGAGTTTCAAAGACATCTATCTATATAGAAGAAAACAGAGTGAAACCTAAAAATTCAAACTGTTACTTGAAACGAACGCTTGAACCTAGAAGAGTGAAAGTTGGGCAGCCAAGTGGGCTTAGTGAACTGATCATTACCACCAAGTATCATCAAGATTTGGTGAAAAAATGTTTGCTGAGATTTCAGCAAACGAGTAGTTTTTTGGAAGCTTGGCAACCCCTTTCAAACGAAAGTGTTCTTCGCCAGTCTCTGCATGGGGTACTTCAAGAGGAAACAAACCATAGAGATAGAACTTAGAACTACTTCATTTTGTCAAGTTTCAAGGAGCTAGCACAAACCGTGTTTGATTTAGAATTCCAAACACAGCTATCTATGTAGGAGAAAACAGAGTGAAACCTAAAAATTCAAACTGTTACTGGAAACGAACGCTTCAACCTAGAAGAATAAAAATTGGGCAGCCAAGTGGGATTAGTGAACTGATCATTACCACCAAGTATCATCAAGATTTGGTGAAAAAATGTTTGCTGAGATTTCAGCAAACTAGTAGTTTTTTGGAAGCTTGGCAACCCCTTTCAAACGAAAGTGTTTTTCGCCAGTCTCTGCATGGGGTACTTCAAGAGGAAACAAACCATAGAAATAGAACTTACAACTACTTCATTTTATCAAGTTTCAAGGAGCTAGCACAAACCGTGTTTGATTTAGAGTTTCAAAGACATCTATCTATATAGCAGAAAACAGAGTGAAACCTAAAATTTCAAAGTGTTACTGGAAACGAACGCTTGAACCTAGAAGAGTAAAAATTGGGCAGCCAAGTGGGCTTAGTGAACTGATCATTACCACCAAGTATCATCAAGTTTTGGTGAAAAAATGTTTGCTGAGATTTCAGCAAACTAGTAGTTTTTTGGAAGCTTGGCAACCCCTTTAAAACGAAAGTTTTTTTCGCCAGTCTCTGAATGGGGTACTTCAAGAGGAAACAAACCATAGAGATAGAACTTAGAACTACTTCATTTGCTCAAGTTTCAAGGAGCTAGCACAAACCGTGTTTGATTTAGAGTTTCAAAGACATCTATCTATATAGCAGAAAACAGAGTGAAACCTAAAAATTCAAAGTGTTACTGGAAACGAACGATTGAACCTAGAAGAGTGAAAATTGGGCAGCCAAGTGGGCTTAGTGAACTGATCATTACCACCAAGTATCATCAAGATTTGGTGAAAAAATGTTTGCTGAGATTTCAGCAAACGAGTAGTTTTTTGGAAGCTTGGCAACCCCTTTCAAACGAAAGTGTTCTTCGCCAGTCTCTGCATGGGGTACTTCAAGAGGAAACAAACCATAGAGATAGAACTTAGAACTACTTCATTTTGTCAAGTTTCACGGAGCTAGCACAAACCGTGTTTGATTTAGAGTTTCAAACACATCTATCTATATAACAGAAAACAGAGTGAAACCTAAAAATTCAAACTGTTACTGGAAACGAACGCTTGAACCTAGAAGAGTGAAAGTTGGGCAGCCAAGTGGGATTAGTGAACTGATCATTACCACCAAGTATCATCAAGTTTTGGTGAAAAAATGTTTGCTGAGATTTCAGCAAACTAGTAGTTTTTTGGAAGCTTGGCAACCCCTTTCAAACGAAAGTGTTTTTCGCCCGTC
This sequence comes from Callospermophilus lateralis, assembly GCF_048772815.1. Lineage (NCBI taxonomy): Eukaryota > Metazoa > Chordata > Mammalia > Rodentia > Sciuridae > Callospermophilus > Callospermophilus lateralis. The sequence goes on from NW_027513779.1 coordinate 134,261, forward strand.
TCCTCATGGGGTACTTAAAGAGGAAACAAACCATAGAGATAGAACTTAGAACTACTTCATTTTGTCAAGTTTCAAGGAACTAGTACAAACCCTGTTTGATTTAGAGTTTCAAACACATCTATCTATATAACAGAAAACACAGTGAAACCTAAAAATTCAAAGTGTTACTGGAAACGAACGCTTGAACCTAGAAGAGTGAAAATTGGGCAGCCAAGTGGGCTTAGTGAACTGATCATTACCACCAAGTATCATCAAGATTTGGTGAAAAAATGTTTGCTGAGATTTCAGCAAACGAGAAGTTTTTTGGAAGCTTGGCAACCCCTTTCAAACGAAAGTGTTCTTCGCCAGTCTCTGCATGGGGTACTTCAAGAGGAAACAAACCATAGAGATAGAACTTAGAACTACTTCATTTTGTCAAGTTTCACGGAGCTAGCACAAACCGTGTTTGATTTAGAGTTTCAAACACATCTATCTATATAGCAGAAAACAGAGTGAAACCTAAAATTTCAAAGTGTTACTGGAAACGAACGCTTGATCCTAGAAGAGTGAATGTTGGGCAGCCAAGTGGGATTAGTGAACTGATCATTACCACCAAGTATCATCAAGATTTGGTGAAAAATGTTTGCTGAGATTTCAGCAAACTAGTAGTTTTTTGGAAGCTTGGCAACCCGTTTCAAACGAAAGTGTTTTTCGCCAGTCTCTGCATGGGGTACTTCAAGAGGAAACAAACCATAGAGATAGAACTTAGAACTACTTCATTTTGTCAAGTTTCAAGGAGCTAGCACAAACCGTGTTTGATTTAGAGATTCATACACATCTATCTATATAACAGAAAACAGAGTGAAACCTAAAAATTCAAAGTGTTACTGGAAACGAACGCTTGAACCTAGAAGAGTGAAAGTTGGGCAGCCAAGTGGGATTAGTGAACTGATCATTACCACCAAGTATCATCAAGATTTGGTGAAAAAATGTTTGCTGAGATTTCAGCAAACTAGAAGCTTTTTGGAAGCTTGGCAACCCCTTTCAAACGAACGTGTTCTTCGCCAGTCTCTGCATGGGGTACTTCAAGAGGAAACAAACCATAGAGATAGAACTTAGAACTACTTCATTTTGTCAAGTTTCACGGAGCTAGCACAAACCGTGTTTGATTTAGAGTTTCCAACACATCTATCTATATAGCAGAAAACAGAGTGAAACCTAAAAATTCAAACTGTTACTGGAAACGAACGCTTGAACCTAGAAGAGTGAAAGTTGGGCAGCCAAGTGGGCTTAGTGAACTGATCATTACCACCAAGTATCATCAAGTTTTGGTGAAAAAATGTTTGCTGAGATTTCAGCAAACTAGTAGTTTTTTGGAAGCTTGGCAACCCCTTTCAAATGAAAGTGTTTTTCGCCAGTCTCTGCATGGGGTACTTCAAGAGGAAACAAACCATAGAGATTGAACTTAGAACTACTTCATTTGGTCAAGTTTCAAGGAGCTAGCACAAACCGTGTTTGATTTAGAATTCCAAACACAGCTATCTATGTAGGAGAAAACAGAGTGAAACCTAGAAATTCAAACTGTTACTGGAAACGAATGCTTCAACCTAGAAGAATAAAAATTGGGCAGCCAAGTGGGATTAGTGAACTGATCATTACCACCAAGTATCATCAAGATTTGGTGAAAAAATGTTTGCTGAGATTTCAGCAAACTAGTAGTTTTTTGGAAGCTTGGCAACCCCTTTCAAACGAAAGTGTTTTTCGCCAGTCTCTGCATGGGGTACTTCAAGAGGAAACAAACCATAGAGATACAACTTACAACTACTTCATTTTGTCAAGTTTCAAGGAGCTAGCACAAACCGTGTTTGATTTAGAGTTTCAAAGACATCTATCTATATAGCAGAAAAACAGAGTGAAACCTAAAATTTCAAAGTGTTACTGGAAACGAACGCTTGAACCTAGAAGAGTAAAAATTGGGCAGCCAAGTGGGCTTAGTGAACTGATCATACCACCAAGTATCATCAAGTTTTGGTGAAAAAATGTTTGCTGAGATTTCAGCAAAATAGTAGTTTTTTGGAAGCTTGGCAACCCCTTTCAAAAGAAAGTGTTCTTCGCCAGTCTCTGCATGGGGTACTTCAAGAGAAACAAACCATAGAGATAGAACTTAGAACTACTTCATTTTGTCAAGTTTCACGGAGCTAGCACAAACCGTGTTTGATTTAGAGTTTCAAACACATCTATCTATATAGCAGAAAACAGAGTGAAACCTAAAAATTCAAACTGTTACTGGAAACGAAGGCTTGAACCTAGAAGAGTGAAAATTGGGCAGCCAAGTGGGATTAGTGAACTGATCATTACCACCAAGTATCTTCAAGATTTGGTGAAAAAATGTTTGCTGAGATTTCAGCAAACTAGTAGTTTTTTGGAATCTTGGCAACCCCTTTCAAATGAAAGTGTTTTTCGCCAGTCTCTGCATGGGGTACTTCAAGAGGAAACAAACCATAGAGATAGAACTTAGAACTACTTCATTTGCTCAAGTTTCAAGGAGCTAGCACAAACCGTGTTTGATTTAGAGTTTCAAACACATCTATCTATATAGCAGAAAACAGAGTGTAACCTAAAAATTCAAAGTGTTACTGGAAACGAACGCTTGAAACTAGAAGAGTGAAAATTGGGCAGCCAAGTGGGCTTAGTGAACTGATCATTACCACCAAGTATCATCAAGATTTGGTGAAAAAATGTTTGCTGAGATTTCAGCAAACGAGAAGTTTTTTGGAAGCTTGGCAACCCGTTCAACGAAAGTGTTCTTCGCCAGTCTCTGCATGGGGTACTTCAAGAGGAAACAAACCATAGAGATAGAACTTAGAACTACTTCATTTTGTCAAGTTTCACGGAGCTAGCACAAACCGTGTTTGATTTAGAGTTTCAAACACATCTATCTATATAGCAGAAAACAGAGTGAAACCTAAAATTTCAAAGTGTTACTGGAAACCAACGCTTGAACCTAGAAGAGTGAAAATTGGGCAGTCAAGTGGGCTTAGTGAACTGATCATTACCACCAAGTATCATCAAGATTTGGTGAAAAATATTTGCTGTGATTTCAGCAAACTAGTAGTTTTTTGGAAGCTTGGCAACCCCTTTCAAACGAAAGTGTTTTTCGCCAGTCTCTGCATGGGGTACTTCAAGAGGAAACAAACCATAGAGATAGAACTTAGAACTACTTCATTTTGTCAAGTTTCAAGGAGCTAGCACAAACCGTGTTTGATTTAGAGATTCATACACATCTATCTATATAACAGAAAACAGAGTGAAACCTAAAAATTCAAAGTGTTACTGGAAACGAACGCTTGAACCTAGAAGAGTGAAAGTTGGGCAGCCAAGTGGGATTAGTGAACTGATCATTACCACCAAGTATCATCAAGATTTGGTGAAAAAATGTTTGCTGAGATTTCAGCAAACTAGAAGCTTTTTGGAAGCTTGGCAACCCCTTTCAAACGAACGTGTTCTTCGCCAGTCTCTGCATGGGGTACTTCAAGAGGAAACAAACCATAGAGATAGAACTTAGAACTACTTCATTTTGTCAAGTTTCACGGAGCTAGCACAAACCGTGTTTGATTTAGAGTTTCAAACACATCTATCTATATAGCAGAAAACAGAGTGAAACCTAAAAATTCAAACTGTTACTGGAAACGAACGCTTGAACCTAGAAGAGTGAAAGTTGGGCAGCCATGTGGGCTTAGTGAACTGATCATTACCACCAAGTATCATCAAGTTTTGGTGAAAAAATGTTTGCTGAGATTTCAGCAAACTAGTAGTTTTTTGGAAGCTTGGCAACCCCTTTCAAATGAAAGTGTTTTTCGCCAGTCTCTGCATGGGGTACTTCAAGAGGAAACAAACCATAGAGATAGAACTTAGAACTACTTCATTTGGTCAAGTTTCAAGGAGCTAGCACAAACCGTGTTTGATTTAGAATTCCAAACACAGCTATCTATGTAGGAGAAAACAGAGTGAAACCTAAAAATTCAAACTGTTACTGGAAACGAATGCTTCAACGTAGAAGAATAAAAATTGGGCAGCCAAGTGGGATTAGTGAACTGATCATTATCACCAAG